>NC_092226.1:7340552-7393052 GCF_036320965.1 Panulirus ornatus | reverse complement strand
GTTTGAATGGAGCGACTCCGGAGGATATGATTTTTTTTTTCTTCTAGGTATCTGGGAGTGGATATGGCAACGGATGGAGCTATGGGAGCTAATGAGAACCATGGGAGTGTGAGGGATGAGATGTCACTGTCTATGTGGGCAAAGATGGATATGTATAATGGTATAGTGGTCTCGACGGAACTGTATGGATGCGACTCGTGGAGTCTGAATGATAAAGTGCAGAAGAAATTCGTTGTATTGGATAAAAATTGCTCAAGGACAAGATGTAGTGTGAGGAGGGTTGATTGAGTGATAGATCAGACGATAAGAGAATGGTGTGGTGTTAAGAAGAATATGGTTGAGAGAACTGAAGAGGATGTGTTAGAATGGTTTGGACATATGGAGAGGATGAGTGAGGAGAGATTAACTAAGATCTATATGTCAGAAGTGGAGGAAGCATAGAGAAGGGGGGGATGAGAGATCGAGGACGAGATAGAAGGATACAGTGAAAGATACTTTGAGTTATAGGGACCTGAACAAGCAGGAGGATGTGAGGCGTCCATGGGATAGAGCGAACTGGAGCGATGTGTTATATGGGAGGCGACGTGCTGTCAATGGGCTGAACCAGGGCATATGGAACGGTCATGGAAAACCCCGGAAAAGTCTCTGGGGGCTGGCTGTGGATAGGAGGAATGGAAATGAACAAATGAGGCCATTGTTCGTCTATCTAGGCGCTTCCTCGCCGAGACGGGAAACTGCAAGCAGATGTGAACGGAAAAAAAATACACACACACACACACACACACACACACACACACACACACACACACACACACAAAATTACATGCTAACTGGTAGAAAAAAATATATATAACAAAGCAAATATATAATGAACGTAAAAATAGGATGTCTTTTTTCCCCCAAGCAAACAGAAGCACACACATCAAGCAACTTCAAAAGAATGTCTCTAATAAATACCGTAAAGGTTACCTGGGTAAATTCTCTCTCTCTCTCTCTCTCTCTCTCTCTCTCTCTCTCTCTCTCTCTCTCTCTCTCTCTCTCTCTCTCTCTCTCTCTCTCTTTTCTCTTTTTTCTCTTTTTTCTTTTTTCTTCTTTTATTTTCGTCCTGCCCTTGACGAGGTTCATTTCATCTTGCGACGGTGCGTAGGACGAAGACCATGCGTGACGGACTGAGGTGTGGCCGCAGCTCGCAAATGTGAAGGTTTGACAATTACCATTTACAAGGGAGGGAGGGAGGGAAGCACCAGCGTCATGGCAAGGATTTCCAACAAGATCCACCGCCCTCCTCACCTGTGGTAGGTGAGGTGGTAGGGGCGGCCATGCAGGAAGAAGGGTTACTGGTCGACAGGTGTACAGGTCGACCTGTGGTAGGTGAGGCTGGGGTGGGCAGCAGGAATAGCTACAGGTCGTCAGGTACACAGGTCGACCTGTGGTAGGTGAGGCTTGGGTGGGCAGCAGGATTAGCTACAGGTCGTCAGGTACACAGGTCGATCTATGGTAGATGAGGTGGGGAGCGGGACTAGCTACAGGTCGTCAGATACACAGGTCAATCTATGGTAGATGAGGTGGGCAGCGGGATTAGCTACAGGTCGTCAGGTACACAGGTCGACCTGTGGTAGGTGAGGCTTGGGTGGGCAGCGGGATTAGCTACAGGTCGTCAGGTACACAGGTCGACCTGTGGTAGATGAGGTGGGCAGCGGGATTAGCTACAGGTCGTCAGGTACACAGGTCGACCTGTGGTAGGTGAGGCTGGTGAGGTGGGCAGCAGGACGGCTACAGGTTGAGGCGGTCGGGCGAGCCAGCAAGGAGAGGAGAGGCAGGCTGCTGGCGGCTGAGCTAGGGGGATGGAGGAGTAACGGTGAGTTAATGACAGGTTGTGACCCGGCCGGTGCGGGTCAGTAGCATGCTCGGGGAGGTCAGCGAGATGCCGCGTAGCGCCGGGCCAGGGCCAGGGATGGGCCAGGCCAGGCCCGGGCCGAGACGGGCCAGGCTGGGCCGGGAAGTGGCCAGGTCGGGAGGGAGGGAGGGTTGAAGACAGCGACGACGGAGGCGGTGGTGGTGGCCTCAGCCCCAGGATGACGGAGCCCCGGGCGGTCATCATGTGCGGGGCGACACGTCATTGGATGATGGATGGGATTTCACCAACATGGCGCGCTTCCATTGGCGGAGACGGACGCGGAGGGGCCAGATGATTGGCAGGTGACGGAGCCGACGCCCGCCGCGCGCCCCGTCATTGGCTCCCACGCAACGCACAGCCTCGCGTCGGCTCGCACTGCACTTGCATACCATCATGAATTCTAAATGCACCTCGTATGTCATAACCTCTCTCTCTCCTCTCCTCTCCTCTCCTCTCCTCTCCTCTCCTCTCTCTCTCCTCTCCTCTCCTCTCCTCTCCTCTCCTCTCCTCTCCTCTCCTCTCTTCTCTTCTCTTTTTTTTTATATAAACGACGGTCGTTTTACCGTCGATTGCCTTCGTTAAATGCTGTCTGTTGTCGGCGGGTCGTCCTCATCCGCCGCCCTCCGTGTGATTTAAGATTTCGGGTCCGGCTGACGACCACCGTCGTCGTCGTCGTCGTCGTCGTCGTCAAGGACGTGATGCCACGGCAGATTTTCCCGCGTAAAACCTTTGTCCGGACGAGCGCGTCGCAATACCCACTACTTCTCCTCTCCCCCCCCCACACACCCACCTCTTCCTCCCCTCCACCTCCTCCTCCTCCTCCTCCTCCTCCTCCTCCTCCACCCAACACCACCAGCAGGACACTCACCACCACACTCCCCGTTTTTTTTTTTTTTTCCCCTCCTGCAAAACGGGTGTAAATCTTTATCTGACGCTAAACAGCAATTTACGTCAATCAGTAAACACTTAACTAATAAGTCATGTGAGAGAGAGAGAGAGAGAGAGAGAGAGAGAGAGAGAGAGAGAGAGAGAGAGAGAGAGAGAGGCGGTCTCTCACCGCCCGTAGGAATTAGACCATCATCACCATATTTTCATCTTCTTTACCATCAGTTGTATCAACGAGTGTGTGTGTGTGTGTGTGTGTGTGTGTGTGTGTGTGTGTGTGTGTGTCTGGTGGGGGGGGGAGGAGACACTTCTGTCTTTCTGTGCCTCACCACACACTCACACTCACACTCACACACACAGTCGACCTCGCCATAGATCATGAAGAGGACTTAACACTTTACATCCTCCCCGTCTGTAAGGGCAGAGAGAGAGAGAGAGAGAGAGAGAGAGAGAGAGAGAGAGAGAGAGAGAGAGAGAGAGAGAGAGAGAGGAGGGAGGAAGGAGAGGGAGTGAGGAACACATGCAAATACCGTAGAGAGAGGAGAGGTCGATCGGCGAGTAAGTCCCCGAGTGTGAGTGTGGCAGGCTCAGGGCAGAAGGGGCTCCCCGACCTCGTTGATCACCCCCCCTGAGCACGTCAGTGGAGGGAAGAAAAACAAAAGATTTACCATGTCGTGTTGCACGTGAAGCACCAGCACCTCGCTCGCCCGCGCCCCCGTGCAGAGCGGATGAGGGATAGATAGATAGACAGATTACCCGTCAATTTACCTTTCCTCTGGTGCGAGTGAGACGACCATTTCATTAATCGAGCTCGCTGTCACTCTCCAACGGCGCGAGTCATCTGAAGTAAACCTTCCCCACTCCGTCATCATTACTCTCGCCGGACTGACCTCGCTAACCCGCAACGCGCCCCCGTTGCTCCCGGTCTCCGTGACCTGAGCCGTGATTTCCATCGGCGCCTCCTTCGGTGAGGCGTCCAGCCACCGCCCTGGACGGTGGAGACCGCAATCTGACGAAGCTATCATCGCCAGAGGCTAAGTCGTTAGGGGGGGTTAGCCGGCTCTGCCCGCGCTGTCCGCTCTAACAACCCCCATGTCAATATACTTGCAGTGGCGTGCTTTGAAAGGGTGTGATGGGTAGCCACAGCAACATCGATACTGTAATAGACTTGTGAAGTGTACGGTTGGCCCCACCTCACCCCACCCCCGCAACCCCACACACACTCTACCGTATGTCTGTCGTATGCAAATTTGACGCCCTATCTTTTTTCTTTTTGTGTGTAAGTATGAATCAATGCAAATCTGAGCTGCAGAGTTCTTAAACTGTTACCATGAGGCAGCAGGAGAGAAGAGTTGTTGAATTGCGATATATATATATATAATATATATATATATATATATATATATATATATATATATATATATATATATATATATATATATATATATATATATATATATATATAACCACAACTTTATAATAAATGAATTATTTAATTTATCTATTCGCTCTCTATTTAATTCATATATTCGCTCTCACCATGTAGACAAGAGTCTATCAGTCGTCATATATTCTATCTATTTATGATTGCCTCAAAACCCTTCTCTTGAAAGTGTCCTTGATGTTACTCCAAGACCTCCCGTATTTTCCAGGAGTCCCTGTTCCTTTTTCCAAGGCTTCGGCGCTGCTTTCAGTAGCAGGGAAGTGATGGACTCCCATGGAGTGAGAAGTTGTTTGACGACACTGTCCTCCAAGTGATTCAGCCTCGCTGAAGGTGGCTTTTCACTCGCGTTGTAACCTATTGCAGGCGGAGTCTGGTAACACCTAAGTCATTGTGTGTGTATATATATATATATATATATATATATATATATATATATATATATTTTTTTTTTTTTTTTTTGCTCTGTCGCTGTCTCCCGCGTTTGCGAGGTAGCGCAAGGAAACAGACGAAAGAAATGGCCCAACCCACCCCCACACACACGCACACACACACGTCCACACACGCAAACACACCCACACAGCCCTCCATGGCCCACCCCATATATATATATATATATATATATATATATATATATATATATATATATATATATATATATATATATATATATATATATATATATATATTGTTACGCTAGCCTAAACAAGGAGATTTCATACAATTGTAATAATGTGCCTCTGTAATAAGTATGAGGAAATGAGCATATGCGTACATCCCACGTCTTAGCGTCTCTGTATATCATGACTGAGTTACGCTGTGCAAAGATAGGTACAATGAGACCTGGGAATATGAAGGTAATTGTAAGCATGACATGCGACGCATAAAGCACGGGTATGTATATACATACATACTCTGTATATATATATATATATATATATATATATATATATATATATATATATATATATATATAGTGTGTGGGTTTTTTTTTTTTTTTTCCAAAAGAAGGAACAGAGAAGAGGTCCAGGTGAGGATATTCCCTCAAAGGCCCAGTCCTCTGTTCTTAACGCTACCTCGCTATCGCGGGAAATAGCGAATAGTATGAAAAAAAAAAAAAAGAATATATGTGTGTGTGTGTGTGTGTGTGTGTGTGTGTGTGTGTGTGTGTGTGTGTGTGTTCTTATGACAGATACAAAAAAGTAGCATCTTAGTTTAAGCCAAGTCTGTCATGTAGCTGCCGTGTCCAGCCGTGCCCATATCGACCATTCCTCTTCGCCAACGTCTCCATATATCTTCTATCTCAGTATGTCCCTCTTCCCTTATTGCATGTCCCTCCAGCTGTGGTGATTGCCCTCCAGCTACCTCCCCCATGTCCCTTTTCGCCCAAGTCCGTGTCCAATCAGCTGATTCCATGTTCTGCAGGGAAAGGCGTGTCCCTTGAGCCTCATACATGTCCTACGTGTCTTGTGCATATCCTCCTGACACGTCTGTGTCTACACCATCCCATGGTCCACTTCATCCTCTCCATATTCCAACAACTGTGTGTAGCTACAGCACATCTCGTCTCCTTCCTCCTCAACAACCAGACAGAGGCATCTTGCCTCTCTGTCTCTCTTCCTCTAACCCACGTACTGCTCCTCCCACGTATAGCCCACCTAGTGCCCACGTAGCCCATCTAGTGTCGTGCTTATCTTATGTTTACCCAAGTTAGAAACCTTTTGATATCTCTCATAACCACCTGACGCACCTCTTCACCTTGTCTTGATAATGCCCACCTACCTCTGCCATATGCCCACCTAGTGTCTACTGGCCCACCTTGTACCCCACAGCCCATCTAGAGGTCACCTAGTGTCTACTAACCCACCAGGTGCCCACCTTGTATCCCACTGCCCACCTAGAGCCCACCTTGTATCCCTTATCCTTTAGCATCATCGACACTCTATACATTTCCAAACTTAACCTAACTTGTACTTTCCTAGTTCCACCTAGTACCTTCCCAGCACCACCTGGTTCCACCTAGTACCTGCAAGGATGTACTTAGTTCTCCCTATATTCTACCTGTAGTTCCGTTTACCTTGTATTACCAGTGCCTGCTTTCCCTTGTACATCCCAGCACCCCCCTCCCCCCACCCTCTCACTAGTACCCACCAAATTCTAAGAGTTCTCCTCCACCTCACCTTCTCCCTACAAGGCGTAGGAACACGTATTGCTCCCCCTGGAAACACAACCAGGCACAACCCCCAGACATATCCCCTCCACCTCACCTCACCCCCGGAGAAACACCCCGAAAGAAGGCACCCCGGAGATATGTTTTCTTTGGGGTGAGAGAGAGAGAGAGAGAGTCACAGGAACCCTAATAAGGGTACACACACACACACACACACACACACACACACACACACACACACACACACACACACACACAAGGACTCTCTCTGAAAGCAGCTCCAGGAACACCCCCACGGAAACACACACCCCAGATAACCCCATAGAGGCAGCAACCTAGATACGCTCCCCAGATACACCCTCAGAGGCGCCCTCCACCCCACCCCAACCCCAGATACAACCTGGAGGCAGCCTGAGAGGCAGCCTGAGAGGCATGGTGGAGACGTTATCCCTCGAGGCATCCTGCCAGCACATAAACATAAAACGACGCTTAGAGACACCCCCGGATACTCCAAACCTGCCAGAAACACCCCCGGATACTCCAGACTGACCAGAAACGCCCCCGGATTCTTCAAACCCACCAGAAACGCCCCCCTCCCAGATACTCCAAACCGACCAGAAACGCCCCCGGATACTCCAGACGCACCAGAAACACCCCAGATGCTGCCAACCGACCAGAAATACCCTCGAATACTACCAGTCAACCAGAAACACAGTCCTGTGTACTCCCAACCCACTAGAAACACACCCCCTCCCTCCCATTCCGGGTATGCCCTCAACCCCACCAGAATGGCTCTCCCCCTCCTCCCCAGATAAGCCCCCAGAGACAGCGCAGGTGGCAAGGTTGTCGTGACAGCTGGTCGTCAACCAGTCCAAGATGCGTGGATAAGCGAGCAGGGAGGAGGGGGAGGAGGGGGGAGACCCCAACGACACCACCACCTTCCTCCCACCCACAGACCCTCCCTCTCCCTCTCTCTCCCTACCTTCTCCACGAAACCTCTCACTCCCCCCGGAACCCCAGAGACAGCAAGCGACGCTATACACCACCTCCCCTCGACAAATGATCGAGAGGGATTATCGAGATGAGAGGGATTATCTGAGAGGGATTATCTCAGATCTTGGAGTGGGCTCCCCGCGTCCTCGCCACAGACTACGGTGATGATATGTGGGCCAAACATATGGAGCTGAGGAATTACTGTCATTTGCCATGCATATTTTGGCTGGGCGTATAATGACGCTAGGAAAAGGGAGGAGGAGGGAGGAGGACAAGGCTGAGTATTGTGTGGACGTGGTTTTCCTAGTGACGTGGTGACGGTGTTGGAGGGAGGGAGGGAGGGTGAGTGTTGGGGTAGAGGAAGAGGAAGAAAAGGAAGGAGAGGATCAGAAGAAGAGGAGCAATAAGGTGTATTTTCATTCCGGGGTTAGACCGGGTCTCTCTCTCTCTCTCTCTCTCTCTCTCTCTCTCTCTCTCTCTCTCTCTCTCTCTCTCTCTCTCTCTCTCTCTCTCTCTCTCTCTCTACAACGGCTGCGCAGTGAGCCAGCATTTTGATGGTGGCTGTCAAGTCTCACTCCTATGGCCCAGGTTACACAGTCTCCTATCCCTCAGCCTCACTCACACGTGTGGGGCTCCTGGTCGTTTCTTCCAAATCATACTCATATAACCTCAACGCACACGACTCGTTCTCCATACTCACATAACCTCCCTCAGTCTCACGCAGTTCACAACTCACACGACTCGTTCTCCATACTCACATAACCTCCCTCAGTCTCACGCAGTTCACAACTCACACGACTCGTTCTCCATACTCACATAACCTCCCTCAGTCTCACGCAGTTCACAACTCACACGACTCGTTCTCCATACTCACATAACCTCCCTCAGTCTCACGCAGTTCACAACTCACACGACTCGTTCTCCATACTCACATAACCTCCCTCAGTCTCACGCAGTTCACAACTCACACGACTCGTTCTCCATACTCACATAACCTCCCTCAGTCTCACGCAGTTCACAACTCACACGACTCGTTCTCCATACTCACATAACCTCCCTCAGTCTCACACAGTTCACAACTCACACTACTCGTTCTCCGTGACTCTAGATTTCCCCTGCGGTGAGCACTACGAGCTAGCCCTGCCCCATGGAAGTATTAAGTAAGTGCTTAGATCATCCAGATCCTTTCCACTTCGACACAAGGTTCACCCACACCCACCAAGGTTCACCATCACCATGGTGGTGCACCAACACCCACCAAGGTTCACCAACACCCATCAAGGTTCACCAACACCCATCAAGGTTCTCCAACACCCATCAAGGTTCACCAACACCCACCAAGGTTCACTAACACCCATCAAGGTTCACCAACACCCATCAAGGTTCGCCAACACCCATCAAGGTTCACCAACACCCATCAAGGTTCACCAACACCCATCAAGGTTCGCCAACACCCATCAAGGTTCACCAACACCCATCAAGGTTCTCCAACACCCATCAAGGTTCACCAACACCCACCAAGGTTCACCAACACCCATCAAGGTTCGCCAACACCCATCAAGATTCACCAACACCCACCAAGGTTCACCAACACCCACCAAGGTTCACCAACACCCATCAAGGTTCACCAACACCCATCAAGGTTCTCCAACACCCATCAAGGTTCACCAACACCCATCAAGGTTCACCAACACCCACCAAGGTTCACCAACACCCATCAAGGTTCTCCAACACCCATCAAGGTTCTCCAACACCTCCAGGTTCATCAACACACCAAAAATAGGTTCACCATCACTCCCCAGGGGTCAGTGAGACATCACGGTTCACCAACACCACCAAGTCTCACTAAAACACCAAGGTTCACCAACACAAACTTAGCTTCACAGACAGTAGGCCTCACCAGTACGTAGACACCACACTAATCTGTGAGGTTTCTGATATCTGCTGTTATCACAAACAGCCTCGGAGGGACCCAGTGGTCTGTTGCTGTATGCAATTCCTCTGTAATCCTTTTGTATCCCTTTGTATCACATTAATTTTCACCAAGACCCCCCCCCAAAAAAAGAGAGAAGTAAAATTCATGAAAGTCCCGAGGTTCGGGCAGAAAATGAAGTCACCAAGTGTCAAGACTCACCAAGAAAAAGGTTCATTGCTCACTGCCAGACTTCCGACACAGTCCCGCCTCTCGCTATTGTTTACCCAGGAAGTTTGGACCAGTAAACCCTTCGCTTTATGGCAGATAAATTCCACCCTATGCAAATAACACTCGTAAAGAATAGGAAGAAATAAGAGAGACGGGGAGGAGGAGAAAAAAAAGAAGTTACAGTCAGAGAAGACGATTTACATCCGATAGTTTTTCGAGAGCACTGGTGTACCTTCGACTCCGAAGCTTGTCACTTCGAAACATCGAACCCTCTTCGTTCATGACGTCAACAGACCCAGTAGATGTGTTCTGACGATCTCCCGAGCCTGTGGTTAACGAGTTAGTACTAGTATTAACACCAGATATCTCGACAGTTCGAAACATCGAACCCCTACGAACAAAAAACTATAAATATCTCGATGGTTCGAAACATCGAACCCTTACGAACAAAACCTGTTCGTTCGTGACGTCGACAAACCCAGCAGATGTGTTCTGACGGTCTCCTAAGCCTGTGGTTAACGAGTTAGTACCAGTATTAACATCACATATCTTGTTCGAAACATCGAACCCTTACGAACCAAACCTGTTCGTTCGTGACGTCGACAGACCCAACAGAAGCGCTCTGATGGTCTCTATCCATCAGGTCAACAGACCCAGCAGACATGATCGATTGATTGGGATCATCACCACATGATATCATTCCTGAGGTCTCTGGACACCCCATCCATCACAAGTGTTCTGATGGCTCTTCACAACCAGACGCCTACGAAGCATGGTTCGTTGATTCGTAAAAACCATGCATTTTCTGGTTGATGTGACGTGCAGTAGTGGTTCGTAAATCTAAGACTTGACAGGAATGGCCTGATGATATATGGTGTAAGACCCACAGCAAAAAAGGAGAAAAAAAGGGGCACACAGAAGGTTTTGTATGAACAGACCTTCAACAAAAGACATGACCTCAAGGTTTTGTGATAACAGATCCCCACCAACAGACACTCTCAGAGACCATGAACAGACCTGCGTCTGATGGTTTGCGACATGAGGCTAACAACAGTGCCAATAGATGCAGTGGCAGAGTCGATCATCACCTTCCGTTTACTTCTTTGATAAAGTCTGGGATCACGTTACTGATGATGTGGTAAATGAATTCAATTCCATCATTGCCAAGTTTTGAAACTAAAGAACTTAAGAAACCAGGTTTCTAATGCCTTCAAGTCTGGTCTTTGGTTCTTGTATGACCGAAAAGAGAGAGAGAGAGAGAGAGAGAGAGAGAGAGAGAGAGAGAGAGAGAGAGAGAGAGAGAGAGAGAGAGAGAGAGTACAGTGCGTATACAGTTACTTTGTTATTCACCATTGATATCATAATTACTTTATCATTTACCTTTATTATAATTACTTTATTATTCACCATTGATATCATAATTACTTTATCATTTACCTTTATTATAAGTACTTTATTATTCACCATTGATATCATAATTACTTTATCATTTACTATTGTTATCATTATTTTTTTCATTCATCATTTATCATTTGTTTCCGAAGAAATCCACAAAGCCGTTAGCTTTTTTATTTTTCTATTTCCTGACCGGTATTAACCGAACACATTCATCACCCCAAAGTCAGTTGTTAGATTTACAAGACAAAGAAGAAAAATGAACAGGCTTGATATTGTCTCTTCCGTACATGAGAGAGAGAGAGAGAGAGAGAGAGAGAGAGAGAGAGAGAGAGAGAGAGAGAGAGAAACATACAGCAGATAAAGATGATGGTTATACTATCTTTACCGTCATTTCCGTACTTCTCTCCCTCTCGAGTGTGACGTTCATAGCGGCTCCCGCATCCTTTTCCACCATTCTACCCATAGCATCACAATGTTCTGTATTTCAATTTCCTTTTATTACGCTGAAGGCTCCAGTCGCGAACAAAAGTGCACATCCTTAATCAGAGGAGGATTATGAAAAGGAAAGAGACAAGGGAAAGTATTTACGAATTATGGAGGAAGCGAAAAACCTGTCTTTTAAAATGTGTCAGGTCATAGTTATTGGAAGAGACATGTGAGGGTAGAGAGTTCCAAAGCTTCGACGTGTAGAGAAAGAAACAGTTATCAAAACGGCCTACCCTTGAGTTGCCGACAGCCACACGATAATCGCGTGACGCAGCGGCTTACCGAGTATTGCGTGGTCTAGCTAGTGGTGGGGGGCACATAAGCAGCCAGCTCTCGGGAGCAAAAACTAAAGTAATACTTATAGAAGCGGGAAAGTGAACCAACTTTGCGGCGTAGGGCAAGAGAGTCAAATAAGGATGCAAAGCTGAACCACCCCAGATGTGAGAGCAGTACTCAATACAAGGATGGATCAGTCCTTTGTATATGAACGGAGCAGCTGTTCGGAAGAAAAGAAATTTCGACATCTAAACAGGATTCCCAGTTTCTTAGAGGCGGACTTAGCTATTTCCGTAATGTTGGGTTTCCAAGAAAGAGTGGATGTTACAATGATACCTATGTCTCGTGTGTCTTTGGGGGTATATTATTATCTTCTTTTTCCCATTACGCTGAAACTTGTCATCATCTTTTAATATGTATACAATATTTACATTCGTATCATCTGATGTATTTTTCTGGGTGTCTATCATATCTAATGTTTATCTTTTTTTACTCTGTGGTATACATTTGTGTGGAACAAGTTAATGAAGTCGTTTCCTTTCTTGATCCTTGAAGAGACGATGGTTCTCTCTCTCTCTCTCTCTCTCTCTCTCTCTCTCTCTCTCTCTCTCTCTCTCTCTCTCTCTCTCTCTCTCTCTCTCTCTCTCGTCTTATCGTTATTCAGTGGTATTCCAGTGACCAGCGATAGTCACTTCCAGACGAAGGAGGCTCTACGAAGCTTCCAGTTCAACCTTCATTGAGGCTTCTGGATTGTACGTAAAACAAAAAAAAAATCACTCTTCCCAGGAGAGATTCTCAGCCTCCTCCTCCTCCTATTACACGAAGGAGATGCTCCTCCTCTTACACGAAAGACATGGTCCTCCTCCTACGCGAAGGACATGGTCCTCCTCCTACACGAAGGACATGGACATGGTCCTCCTCCTACACGAAGGACATGGACATGGTCCTCCTCCTACACGATGGACATGATCCTCCTCCTACACGATGGACATGGTCCTCCTCCTACACGATGGACATGGTCCTCCTCCTACACGATGGACATGGTCCTCCTCCTACACGATGGACATGGTCCTCCTCCTACACGATGGACATGGTCCTCCTCCTACACGATGGACATGGTCCTCCTCCTGCACGATGGACATGATCCTCCTCCTACAGGGAGGATATGGTCCTCCTCCTACGCGAAGGACATGGTCCTCCTCCTACACGAAGGACATGGAGATGGTCCTCCTCCTACACGATGGACATGGTCCTCCTCCTACGCGAAGGAGATGGTTCTCCTACAGGAAGGACATGGACATGGTCCTCCTCCTCCACGATGGACATGGTCCTCCTCCTACGCAAAGGACATGGTTCTCCTCCTACAGGAAGGACATGGTCCTCCTCCTACGCGAAGGACATGGTCCTCCTCCTACACGAAGGATATGGACATGGTCCTCCTCCTACACGAAGGACATGGTCCTCCTCCTACACGAGGGAGATGGTGTCGTGAACGAACGTTCGTGAGAAATCATGAGTAAAGATAATATGTTAGTTATGACCAGCAACAAAACAAGAGAGCAATCATTGTCGGGGAGAAAAAATATATATATAAGTGATGAGCATTTGATGATAACGTAATGATATGCGATGATGATTACGCGTCGAGGTAGCAGTGGAATATTTCTCTCTTGGGATAGCTCGCCAGATCTGAAGTACCTGAGGAAGACGATATCAGAACAGGAGAAACTTGTGTGTGTGTTGTAGATGCCTGCATGTGATTAGGAAAGCCTTCCGTTTTTGGTGTAGGCCGTGTTCCTGTGCACCTCGTCTGTAGCCTAACGGGTAAAGTTTGGTTGTTAAGCCCATCCACAAAGACCATCAGAGTCTAAACTGTACGATCACCCACCGAACAATCTGTGCCACCTTCTTCAGAAGTTTGAGGTTCATTCAAAGACCACACTGACTGGGCACGTTGCTCTCTCTCTCTCTCTCTCTCTCTCTCTCTCTCTCTCTCTCTCTCTCTCTCTCTCTCTCTCTCTCTCTCTCTCTCTCTCTCTCTCTCTCTCTCTCTCTCTCTCTGTGGTATAGCTGATCTAATGCATCCATCGTAGGCCCTGTAGGTGTTTACCCCCGCGGAACATAAGGGAGGAGGATAAAACATGCGTATATCTCATCCAGCACCATAAACATCCATTGTGTAAACATGGGCTGAGTGTGAGCGAGGGAAGGAGCACCTGTGATTAGTCTTCATTAATTGCTTGTGGGTAATAACCACAGGATTTAGTAAGGGTCTTGGGGGCATTGCCCAGAGGAGAGTGTAATAAATTAGGTGTGGGTAAGACTAGCTAACGAGCCAATGACCTGATGAGACACCAGAGGGTTTGGAAGATGAGAGAGAGAGAGAGAGAGAGAGAGAGAGAGAGAGAGAGAGAGAGAGAGAGAGAGAGAGAGAGAGAGGATATTTCACACATCTGTTCTGCTGTCTTCTGCTGCGCGTTTCACGGATTTCCCAGTTCAGTAATTTGTTGATAATGTCTCTCTTACGATCATGGCGTCAGCAGGACTTTCCAGCTCATGTTTGGCGAAGAAGCGTAGGTTTGCCATCCCCTCAGGAGGGCATGAGAGAGAGGAGGAGGAGGTGGAGGAGGAGGAGGTCATTGTAGGACACTATCTGTGGCCAACTGACAGGAAATGACAGTGTCACTTACATACACTTAGGAGAGAAGAGAGTGAAAAAAAAATAACAATGGGCGACTTCGTGGTAGATTCCATTTGATAGTACCACAAAGGAGACCACATTTCCCTGCTATTTTGAACACACACACACACACACACACACACACACACACACACACACGTGCTACAACGGCATACCTGACAGCGCCTGCTCAACCCGTTGTTAAAGCCCAAACCGTTGTCGACAGTAGCTTGTATAACATTGCGTAACACTCACCCTTCCCTCCCTATTACTCTTCGTTAACGGGCCTTCTCCCCTTGATTTACTGCCCCATAAAGGAGTGTGGATTCGTCAGCCAAAATTGTAATGCAGTATTTGCATAAGCCTGAAAACAATGCGCTTATTCTCCCCCCCTTCGTTAACGTGTATAAAGACGCTTATAATAGGGGGGGTAATTGCCAGCGACCAGATCATCTTTTTACTGCCACGTATCTTGACGAGAGGCTGGCGGAGGAGGAGGTAGGAGGAGGAGGAGGAGGAGGTAGGAAAGAAAAAAAGAGAGAGAGAATAATTAATGGTAATTGGCACAGCGATAAATTTAGAGTTCAAGAACAGTGTCGTCAGAAAGTTGTTCACTCAAGAACAGTGTCGTAAAGAAAGTTGTTCACTGGTGAACACTTGTGATCGTTCATGGTCTCCAGTGTTCTCAGCAGAAGAAAAAAAGGGTTTCGCAGATTAGTTGTTTAAGATTAAATATTCTATTAATGTCCTTTAAGGAGGGGTTGGGGATTCTATTTCGTGTGTGCCGGGGGTGGCGATGGGAATGGATGAAGGCAGCAAGAATGGATATGTATATATATATTATATATATATACATATATATATATATATATATATATATGTATATATATATATATATATATATATATATATATATATATATATATATATATATATATATATATATATATATATATATATGTATATATATATATATATATATATATATATATATATATATATATATATATATATATATATATATATGTATATATATTATCCCTGGGAATAGGGGAGAAAGAATACTTCCCACGTATTCCCTGCGTGTCGTAGAAGGCGACTAAAAGGGGAGGGAGCAGGGGGCTGGAAATCCTCCCCTCTCGTGTTTTTTTTTTTTTTTCTCTCCAAAAGAAGGAACAGAGAAGGGGGCTAGGTGAGGATTTCCCTCAAAGGCCCAGTCCTCTGTTCTTAACGCTACCTCGCTAATGCGGGAAATGGCGAATAGTTTGGAAGAAAAAAGAAAAGATATATATATATATATATATATATATATATATATATATATATATATATATATATATATATATATATATATACATATACTATTTTTTCAGTATAACTGATCGCAGTTTTCTACGTTAGCGAGGTAGCGCTAAGAAACAGACAAAGAATGACCCATCCACTCATATGCATGTGTACATACACGTACATATACATAAATAAACACATTAGCAGATGCACATATATGTAGATATACATACACATACGCAGACATATACATATATACACACGTACATATTCATGCATGCTTGCCTTCATCCATTCTTGACGCCACCCGGCCCCACAGGAAACAGCATCGCTACCCCAAGTTTCAGCGAGGTAGCGCCAGGAAAACAGACAAAAAAGGCCACATTCATTCAAACTCAGTTTCTAGCTGTCATGTGTAATGCACCGAAACCACAGTTCCCTATCCTCATCCAGACCCCCACAGACCTGAAAACCCTCCCCTTCTTGTATTTCAATTTCTAAAAGAAGAATGTATGCGTCTCCGTATAATTCTTCGATACCTCTCGAACTCCAGAAAGACATAAACCCTACCATCACCTCCTCCTCACCCTGAACACCACAAAGACATAAACCCAACCATCACCTTCTCCTCACCCTGAATAGCCAAAGACATAAACCCAACCATCACCTTCTCCTCACCCTGAATAGCCAAAGACATAAACCCAACCATCACCTTCTCCTCACCCTGAATAGCCAAAGACATAAACCCAACCATCACCTCCTCCTCACCCTCGAACCCCAGAAAGACATAACCCAACCATCACCTTCTCCTCACCCTGAATAGCCAAAGACTGCCTCTCGTCAAGACTCTGTCTGTCCTGAGAGTCATTTATGACACATGACTTTCACTCCCCCCCCCCCCCCCCCCCACATCACAAACATCAACACAGCAGCAACGAATGAGCCAAATGCCCCACGGTCACTTAATGTCGCCAGATTTGGACAAACAGAAGAATCTCGTAGCATCCTCTACCAGCAATTCATCTGCTCCACCCTAAACTATGTCTCACCTCTCTGGCCATCCACTTTGTCAAAGAAAAGAAAAACCATAAGAACCACATAGCTGCAACCCATACAGAACAGAGCATTCAGAATAATCACCGGCTGCCTTCGAAACCATCAGCACTCAACAGCGACACAGTGAAACAAATGAGTCTTCCAGTACAGTTGTCCCACCACAACAGAACACGGTAAACAGTGCTTTTACCACAGCATGAAACTCCTTTCTCATAAACACCAGTCCATAACCAACCACCAACACCGTATGTAGAATAAAGACAAATACCCCGAGACTTACGCTTCAGAAACCTACAATTACAGTTTCCCCCTCCTCCCTCACCCTCACCACTCACCCCTCTCCCTCATCAAACGCAGAAATGACAAAAACACATGCACACCGAAATGACCCGACAAGCACTAAGCAACCACTCTCCTAAACCCAGTCTTAAACACCACTCCTGCCCGGCATACAATCATGAGAAATTACACTCTCCAGACATGTACGAGTTACTTCTTCCTCCTCTGCGCTCTTCACGCCACACGTCGCCCCTGCATTACAAACACCGTCTCTACTTTATCACATTGACTTCTCGTGCCCATGATGTAGCTACCACAACGAAGACGACGAATACTTGCTTACTGCCAAGTTCTCTTGCACTCATATTAACACACATCACCATAGTTTATGAGTTTAGCCCCTACACGATGGACGGAGTCTAGGGGCAGTTACATATATATGTATGCATATATATATATATATATATATATATATATATATATATATATATATATATATATATATATATATATATATATATATGTATATATATATATATATATACAATGATAATTTACTGTTAGCTTTACTGAGGATATACCATCACTGCTTGTAATGTGTGTGGATACACCAACACTGTTATATAGTGGATTTGGATATACCACCAATGGTTATAGTGTGTGTGTATATACCACCACTAGTTATAGTGTGTGTGGATATACCAGTACTGGCTATAGTGTATGTGGATATATCATCATTAACCTAACCTAACCTAGCTTGACCTAATCTAACCAAGCCTAACCTAGCCTATCCTAACCTAACCTAACCTAACCTAACCTATCCTGACCTTTATTCGCCTCATCACACACCCCCTCCCTCCCCTCAGCGTGTACTCTATGCTAATCCTCCCACACAAGAGAGAGAGAGAGAGAGAGAGAGAGAGAGAGAGAGAGAGAGAGAGAGAGAGAGAGAGAGATGAGCCTGGTCGGTCATAGGATCCTATGAACACACCATTTTCCTACCAATCCCCTCCACTCTTCCCCCCCCCCCCTCTTCCCTCCCTAAAGAACGACCCCCCTCCCTCCGCCCCGTCCCTCCCCCCACCACCACCATCAACACCACCACTACGCACTTCTCCTCCCCCCTCCCTGTCCTTCAACACCTTCATACGCCCCTTCCTCCTCCTCCTCCTCCTCCTCCTCCTCCTCTTCTTCTTCTTCTTCTTCTTTTTCTTCTTCCTCCTCTTCCTCTTCCTCTTCCTCTTCCTCTTCCTCCTCCTCTTCCTCCTCCTCCTCCTCCTCCTCCTCCTCCTCCTCCTCCCTCTCCCCTCGTCCTAGATATTCAACACAATGACCTCCTCTCCCCCTCCTACACTCCTCCTCTGTGTTTATATTAGACCCTCCCCAGTATTGCCCAGGCTGGTCCTTCATCCTGGCAACAGCGAGTGGTTCTGGAAATGCAGGGGAGTTACTTCTGCATACCCCGTCGAGCGAGGTGTGTGTGTGTGTGTGTGTAAGATCCCCCCGTTGCTTCATGACACACGATTTTAGAGACGTGATGAGTCGTCTGTGCCACTTTCCATCCCTCTAACGCTGTTATCTGTGGACGCCGATGACTGATAACATATCGAGTTTAACTGATATCACCCCGGGGTGCGTCCTCATGCCCAGTACCCCCTGCTAACACCACCCGTGCGTAATGAAAGGTTTAGATATATGGAAAAAAAAATATGAAGTTCACAGCGATAAATAAGAGGGATGGATATTAACGGCGGGGTAGAATGCAAATCGTATGTCTGAAAACTGAAGGGGGCTTGAGGGCAGAGAGAGAGAGAGAGAGAGAGAGAGAGAGAGAGAGAGAGAGAGAGAGAGAGAGAGAGAGAGAGAGAGGAAGAGGGTGTGTGGTGTGGTGTATGGTGTGGTGGTGTTGTGTGTGGTATGGTGTGGTGTGTTGTGTGGTAAGGTGTGTGTTGTGTGGTGTAGTAGTGTGGTGGTGTGCTGTGTGGTATGGTGTGGTGTGTTGTATAGTGTGGTGTGTGTGTGTGGTGTGGTGTATTTGTGTGGTGGTGTGGTGTATGATGTGGTGTGTGGTGTGTGGTGTATGGTGTAGTGGTGTGGTGTAGTGGTGTGGTGTGGTGTGTGGTGTGGTGTATGGTGTAGTGGTGTATGGTGTAGTGGTGTGGTGTAGTGGTGTGGTGTGGTGTGTGGTGTGGTGTATGGTGTAGTGGTGTGGTGTGGTGTGTGACGTGGTGTGATGTGTGTGTGTGTGTGTGTGTGTGTGTGTGTGTGTGTGTGTGTGTGGAAATCAGCGAGATATCAAGCCACTTTGAGTCTTAATCGAGAATTCATTACGGTCTTTTTTCTTTTTTTCTCCCTCCCCTCTTAACCCCCCCCCACCCACCAACCCCCCCCCCCTGAACGATCCGTATGAAAAAAAAAAAATCTAAAACAATAATGGACCTTAGAAATAACCTTTATAAGGCCGGTAATAGAGTGTGTTGTCATACCTGATTACACATGGTGTCGCCTTTGATTATAGGACGGATGATGGATACCTCGACACAGTCTTTCCTGGGAACTGTTTTGCTTAGCTGGAAGATGAATGAGGCTCCGACAGGCTGGCGCTAACTGGGCCCGGGCAGTCCTGCTACTGACGGAGGCCCCGTAGGTGTGGGAAGAACGGGGTTTTATCGAGGGAGGCGCCCCGCGGAGTTTGGAGGCGGCCACCTAATGAAGATGTAAGAGGATAGTGTTCATGTGGGACTTGGCGAGTGATCGGTGTCATGGTGAGGGGTGAGAGGAGGGGAGGAGGAGGTCTTCTTCTTCTTCTTCCTCCTCCTCCTCTTCTTCTTCTTCCTGCTTGGGGGTGGGTTAATAGGTAGGTGAGTAGGTGGGTGAGACTGTCTGCCTATTACCACCTGCATCTTCCAGGTATGGGGTGTGGACGGGGTGAGCACCAAAACCGGAAGGAAATGAATTGGGTGTGTGCTCTCTCTCTCTCTCTCTCTCTCTCTCTCTCTCTCTCTCTCTCTCTCTCTCTCTCTCTCTCTCTCTCTCTCTCTCTCTCTCTCTGGGTACTGAGAGGGTCAGTGACCGCTTCGAAGTGGTGAGCCAGCCCTTCCGTGGCTGTCAGGTTTCACTCCCTTGGCCCATGTAGCTGTCTTTCTTTCCTCCTGCCTCATTGATACACGCGGGGCTGCTGGGCCCTCAGTCCACAGACATACAGTCTCTTCATATCATACACACAACACTGGACAACACCTAACTCACACTCACTCATGGTGACTAGTGAGTGGTGGGCGGTGAGTGGTGGGCGGTGAGTGGTGGGCGGTGAGTGGTGCGTGGTGAGTGGTGCGTGGTGAGTGGTGGGCGGTGAGTGGTGGGCGGTGAGTGGTGGGCGGTGAGTGGTGCGTGGTGAGTGGTGCGTGGTGAGTGGTGGGCGGTGAGTGGTGGGCGGTGAGTGGTGGGCGGTGAGTGGTGCGTGGTGAGTGGTGGGCGGTGAGTGGTGCGTGGTGAGTGGTGGGCGGTGAGTGGTGGGCGGTGAGTGGTGGGCGGTGAGTGGTGGGTGGTGAGTGGTGGGCGGTGAGTGGTGCGTGGTGAGTGGTGGGTGGTGAGTGGTGCGTGGTGAGTGGTGAGTGGTGGGTGGTGAGTGGTGCGTGGTGAGTGGTGGGTGGTGAGTGGTGGGCGTGGTGAGTGAGGTAGCGAGAACAGATGACTGAGTCTTCGAGGGGAAAATTCCTCACTTGACTCCTTGTTCTGTGCCTTCTTTTGGATAGTAATACAGGGAGGGAGGATTTCCAGCCACCTGTTGCAGACCCTCTTAGTCACCTTCTAACCACACATACAATATAAAAGTATTTCTATACAAATTTTTTAAACAAGTTTCTCCCTTAATTTCGTGTTATGTCCCCTGGTTCCTCTACCTTTACATCCCTAGAACTGTTCACTATCTACGCCTTCGATCTTTTTTATGTTGAAGGCTCCAGTCATGGTCAAAAGTTCCACATTAAGGTCGGACCTTAATGAAAATATAGAGAGTTATTGATCGGAAAAAGAAAAGACTAGGGAAAGTATCTAGGAATTTTTTGAGAGAGTGAAAAACCTGTCTTATAAAATGTGCCAGGTCATAGTCATTGGGAAAGACATGAGAAGGTAGAGACTTCCAAAGCTTCGAGGTGTAGGGAAAGAAACAGTTATCAAAACGGCCTACCCATGAGCCGCTGACAGCCACACAATGATCGTATGACGCAGCAGCTTGCCGAGTATTGCGTGGTCTTCTTCCCAAGTGGCCAAATCTAAATCCTCCAGCCTTTCCCCGTGTGTGTGTCTGTGTGTGTGTGTGTGTGTGTGTGTGTGTGTGTGTGTGTGTGATAGAAGCATATGTACATTTGTGAGTACGTATATATCTGCATTCCTGTGTACGTTCTAATGTGCAATAGTGTGTATATGAGTGTATATCTGTGTATGCAAGTATAACATTCCATATGTTTGTGTCCATATGTGGGTATGTGTTTGTGTGCTTATTGTGTGTTTGTGTATATACGTGTGCGTATCTGCCTCTCCCCGTCATGCGTGAACGTAGAAACATCCACTTCGCCAGCAACGGCGAGTGGAATGATGGTCTTCATCTCCGAGGAATTTACAAGGTAATTTGGAAGGTTGAAAACACACACACACACACACACACACACACACACACACACACACACGGGCCCGGCCAAGGTCGGGCCGCATGGGTTCGAATCCTTGGAGCGGCATTCGTCCACAGTCAACCCAGATGTTCATCCTCCTCTCGAGCCGAGTCGGTAAATGGGTACCCAGCTTAAGCTACGGTGTGTGTGTGTGTGTGTGTGTGTGTGTGTGTGTGTGTGTGTGTGTGTGTGTGTGTGTTTACGCACAGAGGAGGCATATGAGGAGATTTCCCTCTTAAGGCTTAGCCATCTGCTCTGGAATGCTGCCTCGCTAACGACTGAAATGGTGAATATGTATGAAAAAATATACCCCTGGGGATAGGGGAGAAAGAATACTTCCCACGTATTCCCTGCGTGTCGTAGAAGGCGACTAAAAGGGAAGGGAGCCGGGGGCTGGAAATCCTCCCCTCTCATTTTTTTTTTTTTTTCCAAAAGATGGAACAGACAAGGGGGCCAGTTGAGGATGTTCCCTCAAAGGCCCAGTCCTCTTTTCTTGACGCTACCTCGCTATCGCGGGAAATGGCGAATAGTATAAAAAAAAAATATATATATATATAGATAGATAAATAGATAGATAGATAGATAGATATCTAACGTCGAGTGAGTGATATCTAGAGTCTAGAGTATGGTCGATATAAAACCTCTCATGTATGAGCGATGTCGTACATTTTCCGTCGTGCATTACGCCGAAACGAACAAAAAAAAAAACAAAGAAAATAAAAAGGTAGATGGAATTCCCTCTCAGTCTCTTGTACATGTCACTGTAACATTAGATTCTGTAATTGTAGGAGTACAAAATACATAACCTTGAAATCAAGACTGCACGACCGTGAGAGGGACGTTGTATCTGTTCTGAAGTATGCAGATGCGTAGGTATGTATATTCATTAGGTAGGAGTGGGGACACACACACACACACAGAGAGAGAGAGAGAGAGAGAGAGAGAGAGAGAGAGAGAGAGAGAGAGAGAGAGAGAGAGAGAGAGAGAGAGAGTACTTGTAGACTTAATGTGGAATACTGAGCGAGGTCATGACTGAGTCTTCTCGTATTTACTTCGACCAGATCCTTCGGTAGTGACGAGTTCGGGGTCTCTGTATAACCACCCCGTCCTCCCTACCAGGCGCTCCACGAACCACCACGTCTCCGACCATCTCATCCGGACCTTTCCGGAGCCGAGCGGCTTTTATAGAATGGTATCCGGATATACCCTACGACCGACAACCGAATCGTCATCTCACTTCTCTCGTAGCCGAAGATAAAGATTAGAATATTTCGATAACCGGATGAGAAGAGAGAGAGAGAGAGAGAGAGAGAGAGAGAGAGAGAGAGAGAGAGAGAGAGAGAGAGAGAGAGAGAGGGGGAGAGAGAGAGAGAGAGAGAGAGAGAGAGAGAGAGAGAGAGAGAGAGAGAGAGAGAGAGAGAGAGAGAGAGATGCCCGCAGCGCCTCGACATCCGAAACGCAACATTCGTGTCGGGGGTATTTCCCCGGTGACCATGAGAGTGGGAGCCCCAGCCGTGTCCCCGGGCCACGAAAGGTGACAATTACGACCCACGCCAGACGGGGACGACCCTCCTCCTTTCCGTCTCCGTCGTGGGTCGCGGACACAGACGCAATATGCAACTGTCGTGGCGGATCAAGGGCTGTCTCCACTACGGCATCTGCTCCTCCTCCTCCTCCTCCTGCTGCTGCTGCATGTTCCATCCCGCTGAGTCTTTGTTAAAAACTTGGTTTGTCGTTTTGCGTTTGCTCTCTTCTCCTCTTTGTTAGTTTGATTTGTTTATGGATGCGTTGGTGAGGGAGGTAAATGCAACGGTCTTGGAGAGAGAGAGGGGGGTGAGCATGATCTGGCCGTAAGGGGTAGAAGGGCGCGTGAGAAGTGAGTCAGTTGTTGCTTGCTGATGATACAGCACTAGTGGCAAATTCGAGTGAGAAACTGTAGAAGTCGGTAGCTGACTTTGGAAGAGGGTGTGAAAGAAGGAAGTTGAGAGTGAGTGTGAGTATGAACAAAGTTATTAGGTTTGGCAGGTTTGAGGGAACAACGTAGTTGGAGTGTGAGTTTGAATGGAGAAAATTTGGAGGAAGTGAAGTGTTTCAGATACTTAGGTGTAGACATGGCTGCAAATGGAACATGGACGCAGAATCGAGTCGTAGGCTTTGAGGAATGTATGAACAGAGAGGTCGTTAGTAAGGAGAATGAAATTGGGTATGTTTGAAGGCATAGTCGCCCCAACAGTGTTGTATGGAGACTTGAGCTATAGATAGGGTTGTACGGAGGAGGTGGATGAGCTGGAAATGGAATGTTTGAGGACAATATGTGGTGTGAGGTGGTTTGATCGAGTAAGCGATAAAAGAGTAAGAAAGATGTGTGGTAATAAAAAGAATGTGATTAAGAGAGCTGAAGAGAATGTACTAAAATGGTTTGGACACATGGAGAGAATAATTGAAGAGTGGTTGACAAAGACAATATATGTGTCAGAAGTGGAGGGAAGAAGAAGGATGAGACAAAATTGGAGTTGGAAGGATGAAGTGAAAAAGATTTTGGATGATCGGTGTCTGAACATACAGGAGTGCAAGGAATAGAGTGAATTGAAACGATGTGTTGTACCGGGGTCGACGTGCTATCAATGGACTATACTAGGGCATGTGAAGCGTCCGGGGTATACCATAGAAAGGTCTTTGTGGCTTGGTTGTGGATAGGGAGCTGTGGTTTCGGTGCCAGCTCAACATCTGTGTCTCAGTCATTCTTTCTGTCTTTCTCTTTCCTTTTTGTGTCTGTCTGTCCGTCTATTCTTTAGTTTGTTTTGTATTTATCTCTGTGTTTGTCAACCATTTATCCTGCCTTCATTTCTTCACAAGTTAGAGAGATAAAGAGAAATATAGTTATGCAGATAGATATATAGATAGAAAATAGAGATGGATATATAGATAGATAGATAGATATAGATAGATAATTAGATGGACAGATAGATAGATAGATAGATAGATATAGATAGATAAGTAGATGGACAGATAGATAGATAGATAGATAGATAAAGATAAGTATATGGACAGATAGATAAATAGATAGATATAGATAGATAAGTAGATGGACAGATCGATAAATAGACAGATAGATAGATAGATCGACCCATACACCACGGTGTTCATGACCACATCAGATTGCATTGCACAACCTCCAGCCTTTGGTCAGGATCTGTGGCTAGACGACCTAGCCTACGGGGAGGATAGGGGTGAGGGAAGGGGGAGTGGGGGGTTGGACAGGTGGCGTTCTGGTGGTGACGGAGAAGAGGGGTAAGAGGGGGGGTAGATGGTCTCTCTCTCTCTCTCTCTCTCTCTCTCTCTCTCTCTCTCTCTCTCTCTCTCTCTCTCTCTCTCTCTCTCTCTCTCTCCCTCTCTCTCTCTCTCTCCCTCTCTCTCTCTCTCCCTCTCTCCTCTCTCTCTCTCTCTCTCTCTCTCTCTCTCTCTCTCTCTCTCTCTCTCTCTCTCTCTCTCTCTCTCTCTCTCTCTCTCTCTCTCTCTCTCTCTCTCAGTAGTTAAGTCAATAGGTAGGTAGGTATTTAGGTTAGTAGGTAGATAGATAAGTAGGTAGGTAGGTAGGTAGGTAGGTAGGTAAGTAGCTAGGATGACAGGTAGGTTGGTAGGTAGGTATGTAGGTTGAAGGGTATGTCGGTAGGTAAGTAGGTTGGTAAGGTAGGTGGGTAAGGTAGGTAGGTAAGATAGGTTGGTAGGTAGGTAGATTGGTAGGTAGGAAGATAGGTAGGTAGGTAGGTAGGTAGGTAGGTAGGTACGTAGGTAAATAGGTTGGTACGTAGGTAAATTAGTAGGTACTTAGGTCGGTAGGTAGGTAGGTAGGTAGGTAGATTGGTAGGTAGGTAAATAGGTTGGTACGTAGGAAAGGTAGGTACTTAGGTCTGTAGACAGCAAGAGGTAGGCAACTACTTACCAAGTGCTGGTACTATATTACCGGCACTACCCCTTCCTGGGTATAGGGAGGAAGGGGGAAGGGGAAAGGGTTTAGAGGAAGGGGGAGGGAAGGGGTTTAGGTGACGGCTGCTGTAGTGAGAGCCAGCACTTCAGTGGCTGTCAAGTTCCACTCGTTTGACCCAGGTAGAGCTGTCTTCTTTTTTTATTTTTTCCTGCCTCACTTACACACGTGGGCTGCTGGCCTTCAATCCACACACATACACAAGTCTCTCTATGTCACATGTAACGCGTAACAGCTCGTAACATGCCCGGCTCGCTCTTCGTAACCCTCGAATTTCCTGGGGGTGAGCGCTACGCGCTAGCTCTGTCTTTTGGCGAAATCTCGTCGTAAGTACAAGGCAATGAAAATTCTCCTTCTCTCTCTTTCAGTTCTTGGGACTGTTTTATGATTTTTGGTCCGTTTTATAACTTTGGGGTCTATTTTTTTATTTTGGGGTCTATTCTTTTATTTTGGGGTCTATTTCATGATTTTGGGGTCTATTTTATGATTTTTGGTCCGTTTTATAATCTTGGGGTCTATTTTATGATGATTTTGGGGTCTATTCTTTCATTTTTCGTCTGTTTTATAATATTGGGGTCTATTTTATGATTTTGGGGTCTATTTTATGATATTGGAGTCCATTCTATGATTTTGGAGGAGTATCAGACATAATGGGAAATATGGAGAAGTATTAGACATTGATTTCCGCTTTCTTTCGCGCAGGAATGGCCTTTGACTGGGGTATGTTGTGTTCGCGCCATGTCGGTCACGATACAGAAAAGAAAAAATATCGGTGAAGAAGAATTGTGAAATTAAAATTATGACAACACCTGATATATATAGAGCACTGGAGACAAGGTTAGATTATAGATCATGTCACAACGGGATATAGATGAGAACAATGTGAAGAGATGGGCAAATGATATCCCTTACAGACAAGGAAGAGTATTTCGTAAATAAAGTCTTTAGACATATGAAAAATAGATTATGGGTGGACTGGTAAGTGGACAGAAAAGACGAGAAGTAATGTCAGCATAAGACATGACACTGGGTACGAAGCGGTGAGACCTCTGATGGTAAGAAGATAGAACCAGGCGTTTGACTGACTGACCACCTATCAAAACTGAAGATAAGGAAGATGTAGATGAAGTGTGGAGATCAGGCGAATATAAAGATTCCCTTCAGTAGATCTGGAGAAAGCAGTAGGTCTCTTGCACTGAAATCCGCTTACTCAGGCCTCAATGTAGCAGATCTCTTGGATTGAGGTCTTCTTATCCAGGCCTTCTTTTTATTTTTAAGTCTGGTGCACGAAGCTCGGAGACTGGTGAAGAAACTTTAAAAGAGAGGCAAAGAGAAAAATAGTAATGTTCTCCAGAGAGAGAGAGAGAGAGAGAGAGAGAGAGAGAGAGAGAGAGAGAGAGAGAGACTCAAGTCGGTGCAGAGGTACCGTACCAAAGTCGTAAGTCACCCACACAAACCTTATGAGAACCAGGAATGATAATGAAGTAGATCATCGAACCTGAGCTCAAAATATAGCCAAGAGGAGGAGGAGGAGGAGGAGGGGGCTGCAACCCGGGTACAGGGAAGGTAATGGAAGCAACTCAAGACATAATTCTCACTCTCAGGTTAGCGACGGCCCGAAATCATGGCCGTTTAATAACAGCTTATTCATTGCCCCCTCCTCGAATGACCAATGGCTTCGGACCCACAACCCAGAAATAGAATATGGAACTGCCTGGAGTTGATGAGGGTGAGAGCTCGCGCGGGAGGAAGACGGGCAATAGTGAACGGCATATGACTCACATTTGTGTCAGGTGGAGGAAGCAAATGCCACAGTTAAAAAAAACCTCTGGTTTTGTAAAATGGACTCCGGAGTACCGCAAGGTGGTGTCTTCGTCCCTCCCTTGTTTTTATTTCTTGTACTGTGAGTGAGATCGATGAAGTAATTATAAAACAAGGCGAAAGGACACGAGTCTTGAAATAATTGGGTGAGAGGAACGATGTTCATGAAGAACATACGCGATCCTTGTTCTTTATCAGACGTATTTTACTTTAGACTCTAAAACACGAGAGAGAAGGAAAAATGATTTGATCGTTTTTGAGTCTGTTCTCACTCTCGTAAATGAGCCATGTTGTACTTGGCCTAATTAGTCATCGTGATGAACCTCGCCATAATTACCTTCATAAATTTTTCTGATTAGCCAAGACTCTCTCTCTCTCTCTCTCTCTCTCTCTCTCTCTCTCTCTCTCTCTCTCTCTCTCTCTCTCTCTCTCTCTCTCTCTCTCTCTCTCTAAGGGCTTTCCACCACCATTTTCTAAGGTAGAAGGTCAATGCTACACACGACAGAGGTCTTCATGACGTTACTTTTCAATGCGAGAACAGACCTACTGACTCCAACCCCCCCCCCCCCTCCCCCCTCTTTTTTTTCCTATTCAAAATTTAGAATTAGCTCAGATTTTTTTTTTTCATTCTTTCAACTTCATTATTCACAGTGTTAGACGAGGGTCTGAGGAGGGGGTGGGTGGGGGGGAGAGGAGAGGGGTCTAAATTATCGTGCCTCGGATAATTAGTCTTGCTATAAAGTGGGAGTAATTACACAAGTTCATTAATTTCCCTGGTTAATCACAACCTGGGCTGCGTTGCTCGGTGCAATTAACAATAGGACATCAGGTCATTATCAGAGACAGGTAACGTGTTGTGTTCGTGTTGTTATTATTTTGTCGTTGCTATTGTTGTTGTTGTTGTTGTTGTTGTTGTTGTTGTCCAATTTAAGGAAAAACAGAAAGTTCCTTTTTTGCCCTAAAGGTAAAATTTCACGACCGTCTATCTTGTAGTAATATTATTTTCCATCTGTTTCGCTCTTTGTTCATTATAAGACAACAGGCGTGTCCTCGCCCATGCTGAGCATGGTTCACTAGGGATGAACGGGACATTTCGGCAGCTTGCTTGGGTAATTAAGCCGTGAATCAATCAGCCGTTTCTAATTTCCGAAATCAGTTTCGACTAAGAGATAGGAGGCGCAATGGGTGTGTTGGTAGGTGGCTTTTACGACCCGGCTCCCCTCCCCTCCACTCCAAACCACTCCACACCACTCTCCTCCACTCCAAACCACTCCCCTCCACACCACTCCCCTCCACTCTACTCCAGTCCACTCCCCTCCACTCCACTCCACCCCCCTTCACTCCACTCCACTCTTCTCCCCTCCACTCCACTCCACTCCCCTCCACTCCACTCCACACCACTCCCCTTCACTCTACTCCAACGCACTCCACTCCACTCCACTCCCCTCCACTCCACTCCACACCACTCCCCTTCACTCTACTCCAACGCACTCCCCTCCACTCCACTCCACCCCCCTTCACTCCACTCCACTCTCCTCCCTCCACTCCACTCCCCTCCACTCCACTCCCCTCCACTCCACTCCACTCCTGAGGAAAATATTTCTCCTCTATTACTTAGAGCTTCTGTGGCTCTGCCATCCTCGTGTCTTCCCTGAAAAGAAGATTAATATTAAGCAGAATATTCACCTATATAGATAATATCCTTCTGGTTGATCTATTATCATAGTTATTAATCATTAATCATTATAGTCAGTGATATCATTATGATTATATTTCAACACCTACCTCCCTTTTTCCCGTCTTAACCAAAGAGTGCCGTGAGCGGACGAGTGAGTTGTAGGAGACAAATCCCCACTTGGCCCCTCCTTCTGTTCCTATCTTTAGCAGGTGGTGAGACGCCTGTTTACCAACGGCGTCTTAGCTACATCTCTTCCTCGGATAGAAACTGACTGTGTTCTACGTCTTCTATCTCATTCTTGTATCTCCCTCCTGATGATGTGATCATTACACGAAAGTGCACTTGGGAACTTACCGTGTTCCATTTTTCTTCTTGGTTATCAGCAAATTGTAGATCACGCGTATCACTGCGACCTCCCCATCCAGCAGGTTGTGACACCAGGTTGCCGGGTTCCCCTGGTGTTGCCGGAAGGAATTAACTGTTTTGAGCCATTTTTATTTTTCTACCAACATTTAAAATGTATGATATAGAATGCCCTGTTCACACACTCACTCAGTCCAGCATTTTAGGACAGATTCTTAAAGCAGATTCTAGCTTATGGATTACATTTTTTTCATTATTTCATCGTAAGATTACGTTTTCTTATCTTGGCTGATGATTTTGTGAAAGTACTCTTAATAAACCTGATCTACATTTTCTTCACTCCTTTGTCTAGCATTTCGTTGAGTTATGACCACTAGCGTCTTGTTCCTCCGTTCATTGTGGCCTGAATATCTTCTGGCCACCGTGGTCTTCATGCTGGTGGGACACGGCCGTCGATGGTCCGTGACCCACCTGAAGAAGGAGCTGTAGTTGGTCTGCCGTCCCTTCGTCAGCTTCTTGTTGAACTCCTGGATCGACGTCGCTCCCCATGAGCGTTCATGACCCCCCGTGGCCTCTCGCTGCATCCCGGCCGGGCCTTCTGGTACTCCTTATTTCCCTTCCAGGTAGCGGGAGAGGCTCCTGGAAATAGTTATTTCCCATCCAGATATCTGGAAGGCCTTCTGGTACTTCTTGTTTCCCTTCCAGGTATCTGGATCCCTGGAAACATTATCTGGAAACAGAATCGAGGAGTTCCTGGTCACAAGCTGTCCAAGTTTGTGTATGTGAGAGAGAGAGAGAGAGAGAGAGAGAGAGAGAGAGAGAGAGAGAGAGAGAGAGAGAGAGAGAGAGAGTCATTGTCTCGTGTTTGGGAGGAGGTCATGCGTCTTACACGAGAGGTTCAACCACCCACCGTCCTGCCACATATCTCCAATGACCGACGACAAGTGGTAGCTCTCCTCTCCACCGGGGTTTGAACACACACACACACACACACACACACACACACACACACACACACTAACACACACTTTCCCTCCGTGTCCCATGCACTTCCCACCCACAGGGAGGCTGGAGAAAGGCCTATTACCAAACCCCGTAAATACAATGAACGTCATCATTCAGCCCCCTCCACGCCAGCAGAGGTGATGCTAATGTCTGCATTTTCGTATCAGTGAGCAAAAGGCGACTGATGGTCGTGTGTGCTATAGTACGAAGGTTCGAACGTTGCTGATACTGTGGACGAACACATATCAGAGGGAAGGACTCTGACACTCTCTCTCTCTCTCTCTCTCTCTCTCTCTCTCTCTCTCTCTCTCTCTCTCTCTCTCTCTCTCTCTCTCTCTCTCTCTCTCTCTCTCTCTCATCTAAGGGGGCGTCTGGCTGCCCAGTCCCAGCCAGGGACACCTGTAAGGGTTGTCGTCTTCGTCAGTGGTACACGAGGCTCCGTCAGTCACTTCCGTTTCCCTGATTAGCTCCCGCTTGACCATACACCTCCCCCACCCTCTCCCCCACTTACCTCCCCCTCTCCCTCTCCCACTTACCTCCCCCTCTCCCTCTCCCACTTACCTCCCCCTCTCCCTCTCCCACTTACCTCCCCCTCTCCCTCTCCCACTTACCTCCCCCTCTCCCTCTCCCCACTTACCTCCCCTTCTCCCTCTCCCACTTACTACCTCCCCCTCTCCCTCTCCCACTTACCTCCCCCTCTCCCACTTACCTCCCCTTCTCCCTCTCCCACTTACTACCTCCCCCTCTACCTCTCCCACTTACATCCCCCTCTCTCTTTCTCTCTCTCTCCCCGCTTACCTCCCCCGCTCCCTCTCCCCTCTTACCTCCCCCCTCCTTCTCCCCTCTTGCCTCCCCCCTCAATACATACGATCCCCTTGCCACATAGCACCCTCTCTTCCCTCTTGCCTTTCCCTCTATACATAACTTCCCCTCCCCACATACCGTCCCCTCCCACTCTCCAGATGCCGTCCCATTCCCCTCCCCTCATACTTCCCCTCCCCTCCTCCTCCTCCTTCCCACATACCTCCCCTCGCCACACATGCCTTCCTACCAGTATACTTCCCCTTCCCAAATACCTCCTTCCCCACATACCTTCCCTCACATACCTCCCCTCCCCACGCAGATCTCATCCCCCACACATACTTCTTCCTCCTCCCTCACATATACCTCCTCCTCCTCCTCCCCACGTACCATCCCCTCCCTTCTCCTCCACATACCTCCTTCTATCAAGAATATGAGATCAACAAAAAAGAAGAAGATGAAGAAGAAGAAGAAGAAGAAGAAGTAAAAGAAGAAGAAGAAGAAGAAGAAGAAGAAGAAGAGGAAGAAGAAGAAGAAGAAGAAGAAGAAGAACAAGAAGTAAAGAGGAAGAACAAGAAGAAGAAGTAAGAAGAAGAAGAAGAAGAAGAAGAAGAAGAAGAAGAAGAAGAACAGGAACAAGAAAAACAAGAACAAGCAGAAGTAAGAAGAAGAAGTAGGACGAAGAAGAAGAAGAAGAAGAAGAAGAACAGGAACAAGAAAAACAAGAACAAGCAGAAGTAAGAAGAAGAAGTAGGACGAAGACGAAGAAGAAGAAGAAGAAGAAGAAGAAGAAGAAGAAGAACAGGAACAAGAAAAACAAGAACAAGCAGAAGTAAGAAGAAGAAGTAGGACGAAGAAGAAGAAGAAGAAGAAGAAGAAGAAGAACAGGAACAAGAAAAACAAGAACAAGCAGAAGTAAGAAGAAGAAGTAGGACGAAGACGAAGAAGAAGAAGAAGAAGAAGAAGAAGAAGAACAGGAACAAGAAAAACAAGAACAAGCAGAAGTAAGAAGAAGAAGTAGGACGAAGACGAAGAAGAAGAAGAAGAGGAGCAACTCTGCCAATCAGTCTTGGACTCAGGGTACAGATTACTCCACTTTACTGCCGCGTTAAATCTCAAGGCTCCGTCTGTTGTTAGGGAAACATTCGAACCATGATTATATATCCCGGGCTGCAGGTGGAGTTATTCCCCTTACGGGGCCCCGCTCTTATGAAGGAGGCCAGTCATCTCGTCCGCGCAGGTAGAGAGAGAGAGAGAGAGAGAGAGAGAGAGAGAGAGAGAGAGAGAGAGATGAAAAAAAAAAAGAGTTGAGTAAAATAAAAGCAGATTGAGTGCACCAGTCCATATGTAGATGAGTGAGAGGAGGAGGGGGGTGGAAACGAGAGGGAGGGGGGTGTGTCCTCCCCCTTCCTGGGGGGGTGAGAGAGAGAGAGAGAGAGAGAGAGAGAGAGAGAGAGAGAGAGAGAGAGTGAGAGTGAGTAACGACAACAAATTACACATTCCACCTGCTTTATGGACAGGTGTGTCCCGACGATTGCATAGCTAATTGAAAAATACCCCCGAGTGTGTGTTAGCTGGTGGGGGGGGTAGGGGGGAGCAATACTGTATGGCCAGGGGTACGCCTTGGCTTGTGTGTGTGTGGGGGGGGGGTTATTAAATACGCATGGCGGACGAGTCCATTGGGGACGAACGGGTGTATGCGTCTGTCCGTCTCTAGGAATTTTTTGGAAGGGTTGAATCTCCCTTAGGGGGAGTGTGGGAGGGAAGTGTTCCGGTTATCCGGCCGCGTCTGGGTATCCATCTGCGTGCGGGTATCCGTACATCCGATATGCGTATGTCTGGGTGTCCGTCAGTTCGGTATCCGTACGTACGGATGTGCTTGCGTCCGGTATCCGTCCGTCCGGTATCCGTACGTCTGGAATCCGTACGTCTGGTATTCGCTCGTCCGGTATCCGTACGTCCGGTATCCGTACGTCCGGTATCCGTCCGTCTGGTATCCGTCCGTCTGGTATCCGTCCGTCCGGTATGCGACTCTTTGGATACGACGATGCGTCTCTTCGAACACGACGGTACGAAGGTACGACCCTTGGGTATGCTGTCGTGAACTTTGACCTGAACCTTAACGGTCAGGTCAAAGGTCATTCCGTCGTACCCAACGATCGTTCCCTCGCTCTCAAGGGGATGTAGTTAATGCGTGCATGTTTGTGTTTTTGCGTGGACCTGTGTGTGTGTGTGTGTGTGTGTGTGTGTGTGTGTGGCTTTGTAATCTGTAGTGTCCGGGGGAGGGAGTTTTACACTCGTGGGGTCACCCATCTCTTGGGCTTATTCTTACTGTCATACAACTTGCTAAACTATTATATATATATATATATATATATATATATATATATATATATATATATATATATATATATATATATATATATATATATATGTTTATTCCTTTATTATACTTGATCACCGTTTCCCGTGTCAGCGAGTTAGAGCCAGGAAACAGACGAAGGAAGACCCATCCACTCATATACACATATATATATATATATATACATACATGCACATACATATCTATATGCATATATATATATACATATGTAAACGTACATATTCATATTTGCTCGCCTTCATCCATTCCTTGCGCCTCCCCCCCCCCCCCCCCCACCACGCCCCACAGATAACGGTATCGCCACCCCCTACGTCAGCGAGTTAGCGCCAGGAAGCAGACGGAAGAATAGCCACATCTGCTCACACTCAGTCTCTATCTGTCATGTGTAATGCACCGAAACCACAGCTCCCTTTCCACATCCAGGCCCCACAGACCTTTCCATGGTTTACCCCTGGTTTATGCCCTGGTTCAGTCCATTGACAACACATCGACTCCAGTAATCCACATCGTTCCATTTCACTTAATTCCATGCACTCCTTTCAGGCCACGATCGCTCAAGAAATTTTTCACTTCATCCTTCCACCTCCAATTTGATTCTCCCACATCTTGTTCCCTCCACCTTTGACATCTATATCCTCTTTGTCAATCTTTCCTCACTCATTCCCTCCATATGTCCAAACCATTTCAGTACACCCTCTTCTGTTCTCTCAACCACACTCTTTTTATCACCACACATCTCTCTTACCCTTACATTACTTACTCGATCAAACCACCTCACACCACATATTGTCCTCAAACTTTTCATTTCCAACACATCTACCCTCTATACAGTGTTATCTATAGCCCATGCATCGCAATCATATAACATTATTGGAACTACTATTCCTTCAAACATACTCATTTCTTCTGTCCAAGATTATGTTCTCTCTTTCTACACATTCTTCATCGCTCCCAGAACCTTCGCCCCCTTCCCAACCTGTGACTCACTTCTGCTTCCATGGTTTCATTCGCTGCCTAGTCCACTCCCAGATATCTAAAACGCTTCTCTTCCTCCAATTTTTCTTTTTCTTTTCTTTCAAACTATTCGCCATTTCCCGCATTAGCGAGGTAGCGTTAAGAACAGAGGACTGGGCCTTTGAGGGAATACCCTCACCTGGCCCAATTCTCTGTTCCTTCTTTTGGAAAATTAAAAAAAAACGAGAGGGGAGGATTTCCAGCCCCCCGCTCCCTCCCCTTTTAGTCGCCTTCTACGACACGCAGGGAATACGTGGGAAGTATTCTTTCTCCCCTATCCCCTATCCCCTATATTCAAACTTAACATCCCAACTAACTTGTCCCTCAATTATATGAACCTAATAACCTTGCTCTTATTCACATTTACTCTCAACCGTGAATGCGTCATGGTCAGCAACGCTAACCGCGACACACATTACCTAGGGACACATAATCCACCCCTCCTTCTCTTTTCTTTTTTTTTTTTCTATTACTGAAAACGGAGATCTGACTGTCTCAGTGAAGTCTAAAATATTTATTACGCGTAGTCTTTCTATCCTTATCCCTGGGGATAGGGGAGAAAGAATACTTCCCACGTATTCCCTGCGTGTCGTAGAAGGCGACTAAAAGGGGAGGGAGCGGGGAGGGATTGGAAATCCTCCCCGCTCGTTTTTTTTTTTATAATTTTCCAAAAGAAGGAACAGAGAAGGGGCCAGGTGAGGATATTCCCTCAAAGGCCCAGTCCTCTGTTCTTAACGCTACCTCGCTAACGCGGGAAATGGCGAATAGTATGAAAGAAAAAAGAAAATGCTTTCCATCCCTAAATCCATGGTGTGTTCAATCGGGTAAGTTCTCCTTTGTAGTTAGTAATACATTTGCTTTCTGATTATCCTTTCCAGCACTCTACAGACCACACACGTCAGCGAGACTGCTCTGGAGTTCAGCGCAGTTTCCCGATCTCCTTCTTAAAGATGGGCATGACATTGGCGCTCCCTTCCATTCCCTTGGCACAACAGTAACATACAGAACACTGAACCCAAAGAGTCTGTAAAGTGTATCTACTCACTTTTTTCAGGATGGATGAAGAGGTTTCCTCAGGACTATGAGTCTTTTGTGGGTCCATCATCTTAAGTCATCTACTTAAAAGACTTTTTTTTAGCTATTTCCATGCTTTCCAGGACCTCCTCATTCCATTTCGTTGATGTTGGAGCTATAGTGTCTTCGACTCTGTATGCACTTTTTGAACTTGTCATCTAATTCCTTCTATACGTCTTGCTGCTGTCCTTCTTGACAACCCTTTTCTCTCAGTCCCTTTGTCTCTTCAGCTGCACTCTTAAGAATGAAGTGATATATTCATGGGAAAAAAGTCTTGCATTACCTCCTGTCTCCATGTCAATATTCTTTTCAAAGTTCCTCTGCTCCTCTTCTTTCCTTACCTTACGGTGCTCATTTGTTTTGTGCTCCTATGCCCTTGAAATGCTGGTCGGCTGTTGTGTTGTCTATATTCCTTCAACTGTGCGTCCTGAAGCCCGTTTTCCTCTTTTCCCTGTTCAACTACTCTCTCTCTCTCTCTCTCTCTCTCTCTCTCTCTCTCTCTCTCTCTCTCTCTCTCTCTCTCTCTCTCTCTCTCCTAATCTTCCAACAACTTCCAACCTCTTCATCTTAGACTCCACAGAACCTTCCATAACATAGATTTCCAATTTCCACCTCATGCCCTCGGGGAAGTTGCTTAGCTCTGTGTACTTGTCCATGATCGTATCTTGTATCTGCGTCTGATCCAACCACATAGAATGTCGTGTATCAAACAAGTCTGTGTCGTGAACCACCGTGGACGTCTGGTGGTTAGCGCGTTCCTGACCGTGACGTATTCACGGGCCGCCCAGGGTCGAGCGCATAGGTTCGAATCCTGGTTGTGTTGGGGGGGGGGGGGGGAGCAATCGATCCATACCCGTAGGGGTTGGTCGATAGACTGGAAATCTGGCTCAGGCTGGCACCATCCCCAACACTGGTGATATGTAAAGGATCGATTGACCATCATCAACACAGGTGATGATCATATTGAAAGGGGGACATCGCCTCCAACATTTCTATCAGATTCTATGTAATATCGCCAACAACCCTTTAATGTATAGAACGGCTTAGAAATAGTCTCCCTTTTTTCCCCCCCTCTCTCCTTTCTCAAATTTCGAGCCATAAGCTTAGACCCATCACCGAATTGAATATTAATAAGGGGTCAATTTGCATCTTAGACAAGGCTAAAGGGATAGTAAAACCTCAAAGGACATCCTCTGGTAAAAAAAGAAAAAAAAAAGAAAAGAGAGACACTATTTCAGAGAGAAAACGAAAGTAATAAAAGGGGGGAAAAAAAGATAATAAAACCAGGCCGGAACGCGCTCACTCGTCCACTCCGTCAAATCTCTGGCACCTTGACAACAGTGGGCCAGGCCAGGCCAGCCCAGCCCAGCCCGGCAGGAGGAGGTGAGAGGAGGAGGAGGAGTGAGGGAGGGAGGGAGGGAGGGGGGTAGATCTGCTGCACATTGGCGGGGAGAGAGGGAGGAGGAGGAGGAGGAGGAGGAGGAGGGGACGAGGGGGACGAGAGAGAGAGAGGGGGGCGCACGGTCAGCGCCTGTCAGCTAAGGCTGTAATTTTCCGTAACAACACCATCTTGCTTTATTACCCAGATAATATTCGGGGAATATTTGCAATGCGAGATTCGAACGTTGACATGAAAATGTTCCCTTCCACGGGAGGCCACGGTGTAATCAGGTCTCGCAGGTGAGGGGGCGATTGCGTGTTCCATGTCCCACACGTGAAGGGATAGCATTATAGTATATAATATTATACACATTAGGCGCATGGGGCATCAAGGGGGACTAGCGGAAGGAATTACTCACAATCGTAAGTGAAAATTCTTATCTCTCTCTCTCTCTCTCTCTCTCTCTCTCTCTCTCTCTCTCTCTCTCTCTCTCTCTCTCTCTCTCTCTCTCGCTAGCTAGCTCGCTCGCTCGGGAGTCAGACGGGTCGAAACAGCTTCGCTTCGCTCAGAGGAGGTTTTTCCGGAAGAGGCTCGTGGGCTTCGGTGGCTTAACTCCGGGCTATGATGATAATACCTGGGCCATCATGTATAAGCTATTGGTCAGGAGTGATGCCAGGTGTTTAGGGAGAGAGAGAGAGAGAGAGAGAGAGAGAGAGAGAGAGAGAGAGAGAGAGAGAGAGAGAGAGAGAGAGAGTACGGTCGAGGTGGGGGTGGTGGCGGCGGCGACGAAACGCTCCGGATGCTGTCTCGAAACGCTCGCCTAAGTTGGCATCCTCCTCGAGAGCTTGGGGAGATGTTTCGAAGCTTCAGTGGGACGAAGCAACAACACCATCGCCACCCTTCTCTATCCCAAACCCTCTCCCATCCCATCCCATTTTCCTTCAGCCCTTTCATACGCCCCCCCCCCCCCCCCCCCCCAATCACCCAACTAGCCTGGGCAATTCGCGAAGGACACACAAGGCCTGCGCTGAACCAGTCCTCCTTCTCTCCGACTCCACGAGGCTGTTCAACCAAGACCATAGCAGTGCTCGTGGGGAGGAGAAGACCTGGCCTCAGGCGGTGGGGATGACGTGATGAGAACTACAGTCGCATGACATCATCCCCAGCCAATCAGCCGCCAAGAAGGAAGGAGAAGGAAGCCCGGTCGTCCAATCAGCGTGAGATTCTAGCCTCCCTCCTGACGTAGTGGCTCTCCCGCTACTTAGCGATACATGTCGATGGTGATCATCTTCGTCCTACTGAAGGAACTGCGCTCACACGCTCGACCCGCACTGGCTAATGCGTCTGCCTGCAGGGGTAGAATATATATATATATATATAAATAAATATATATATATATATATATATATATATATATATATATATATATATATATATATATATATATATATATATATATATATATATATATATATATATAATGGTGTTGGTGGTGATGGTGTTAATGGTACTGGTAGTGATGGTGAAAACGGTTTTGAATGGTGAGAATAGTGGTGACCTCTCTCTCTCTCTCTCTCTCTCTCTCTCTCTCTCTCTCTCTCTCTCTCTCTCTCTCTCTCTCTCTCTCTCTCTCTCTCTCTCTCTAACACACGCATCCGCTCAATCCTTCCTCTCTCTCCTTCCTTCACCCTATGCCCTATAATTCATTCCCTTATCCATTTTCAACATTTTGTCGAAAAGAAAAAGGAAATAACATTTCAGACACTGATCTAGCTGTGTTGGTCATCAGACCAGCTCAGTGGGCACGGCTTGTCAGCAAACACTGAGGCTGGCGATGACTTTCCCCGGCACTTAACACTACAGTGTTTACTTATGGCTGGATGTATAACGCAAGAATGCATTTCTGTCGGGAGGAGGTATTGTAAGCGCTTTATCTCATGTGTATGTGTGTCTGTCTGTCTGTCTGTCTGTCTGTCTGTCTGTCTGTCTGTCTGTCTGTCTGTGAAATGATACAGGTGTAATGCGTGTGCTATAACCACTCTACCACTGAAGGGCCTGCTAAGGTGCATGATGTTCTATGACGGATGGTGTCCAAAGCGCAGACGAGAAAGTGTAACTCGTATGTGTCTAGGGAGTGTGGTTTCGGATGAGTTTGTGCCTGGTGGGTTGGTGTACAAGACTGCACTGTGAGGGCGGTTGTTCTTGGTGCACGTCGGGTCATTTCGGTGTGAATATATTTCGTTAGTGTTGTGTTTGCATGGGATGGAAGCCTTGATCTGTGAGCACAGGTTTTTTGGAAACGGTGTTGACTAATGGATTGGTTTGGGTGGGAGGCGATCTCTGGTACTGTCGCAGAGAAGTGAGTGTTGAACATATTGAGGTGGGATTGTAGTGAGAAGCTATACATATATTTGTGTGATCACCTGTTTGTAATTTCTTATTTCTTACTGTGCGGGGAGAGAGTTTGACACTCGTGAAGTCCTATCTGTCGAACTTTCTCTTACATCAGACAATATTTTTAGCCTTTTGTATGTTGTCCGCATTCGCTATATCCTCATGCGCTTTATTCCAATCATCTGCCACCTACTAAAATGGTACCTTCTCTACATCTTTATCTCTTAGTTTTTGTGTAATTTCTCATAATGTCTTTTGATTGTCCTGTCTCTACGTCTTTCGAAGAGTTGTTTACTGTCTACTTCATCGTCCTATTTTAGAAAAATTGAAAATTGTGATCAGGTCACCCCTCACTTTTCTCTCTCCCATGGTGGACATAAGCCTCTAGCTTTTCCCAGTAACTCTGCTCCGTAAAATCTGGAAACATATTCGTTGCTCTCCTCTGGACAATCTCTTTTAGATCGTTGTTATTCCGTAAGTGCGAAGAGCAACCTTGAGAAACAGCTTTTAATTTGGGCACTTTGTATGACGTGAATAACTTGCTGATTATTTGCTTGACCACATGACCTTGAACGCAGTTCTAATATTTAACAGCAGACAGCTGGTCTCCTTGATCATTCGCCTACGTTAGGACTCTGCCGATAGTTGAATGACATCAATTCCCACAACTCTCTCACACACACACACGTATTTCTTGAACGTATTTCCTGTTAGAATATATTCATGTCGCGGCCTTCTGTTTCATCTGCTCCGGTTGAACTTCATCAACCACGTATCAGACCAACTTTGGAGGAGTCTGTCGAAGTCCCCTTGTAAACTGATGCAATCCTCCTCGCTTTTCACTTCCGTCATGACCATGGCATCATCTGCAAACACAGTCAGGCAGGCGTCCACGCCTTCTGGTAAGTCATTCGCATTGATCAAGAAGGTCTGGTTCCAGAACAGAGCCTTGCAGCACTCGTGTATTTCACCTCATTGTACTGTACAAGGAGGGAGTATTACACTCGTGGGGCCCCATCTCTTGAATATTGTCTGCTGTCGTACAGTCTTTTAAACCTTTGCATGTTGTCCGCATTTATCATATTTCCGCTCAGTTTATTTCATTCATCGCCACTCTTACACTATAAAAGTATTTCTTTGCATACTTGCTGAAAAGAATTCTTGCTTGATTTCATGCTGTATCCTCACGTTGCTCTGTCCCTACATCTTTGGAAGAACAAATCACAGTCTACGTCGTTAGTGTATTTTGTAATCTAAAGCGGTTTGACTAACTCACCCCTCACTCTTCTCTCTTCCATGTTGGGTAAATTTAAGGCATCTAGCTATTCCTTGTACCTCAACTCTGGACCTTCTGTATCAGCTCTTCGTGCTTCTTTAAAACTGATGACAAAACTTGAGAAAAACATTCTGATTTTGGCTTCTTATAGGATGTGAACTACTGAATATATCCTGATTCTTATACTTGAATCCTGTTTTAGTCTTTACCAGCAGACAGTCTGTCCCCTTTACAAATTTCATAATGCTGGACTAATGTAAAGACAGGCTAGGAACTCTGTCTACTCCCAAGTCCCTCTTCCACAATGATTCCTCCAAGGTAACATTAAATACTGGCTCCTTCTTTCAGTGTGTCCCTTCCACATTAATTTACATTTAGTCGTATTGAAATTGATCGCCCAGTTATCAGGCCCACTTTGGAATTTGTCTCAGTCTCCTTGCAAGCTGATGATGTAATCCTCTTCGCTTTCACCTCCCATATTGCCTTAGCATCATCTGCAAACATGTTCAGGTAGGATTCCAATCCTTTTGGCAATTCATTCATACAGATCAAGAAGATCTATGGTCCCAGAACTATTCCTTACGGCACTCCAACTCACCTAGAGAAGGTTCCCCTGCCATGCGTCTCTCGTTCCCTTCCATAAAGGTTATTCTTCCATCCATCTAGGTAGCCTCCCTCTTACTCCTGATGAAAGATCCACTGTACTAACCAGCCTTTTGTGTGGCACAGTGTCAAATGCTTTCTGGCAGTCCAGACACAGACAGTTCACCACAGTCGTGACTTTCGTCTACAGCACAGCTCACTCTCTCGTGGAAATCTAAAATGTTCGTCTCGCATGATCTTTCCCTGGAATCATGTTGTCTCTCACTATGGTCATTTCTCCTCTGCAGGAAGTAAATCGTCCCTTTGTTGTCTGATCGTATTTTCCAGGACTTTACTATCCACATTCGTCAAGGGGGACCGACCAGTCTGTAATTCACCGCCTCCTTCCGTTCGCACTCCCACTCCCTTGGTTTTTCCAGCGACGTCTTGAACAACATCTATCTCCACACACCTTCAGCACATATATCCCCACACACCTTCAGCACGTATATCTCCACACACCTTCAGCACGTATATCTCCACACACCTTCAGCACATATATCTCCACACACCTTCAACACATATATCTCCACACACCTTCAGCACATATATCTCCACACACCTTCAGCACATATGCAAGATATATCATTAGAACCATAAGCCTTACAAGGATCAATATCCTTCAGTGTTCTATGTCCTCTATACACATCTCAATGTTTACTAAAACCTCCTCTCCACTCCATGTCACTGGCGTTCTTCAGTGTCTTCCACTGTAAACATCTTTTTAAGAATTTTCCTTTAGTTCCTCGCATATCCATCCATCATAATCAGTACCTCTTCTCTCTGAAGCTCAGTCTTTTTGTCTGACAATTCGTCTCTGATGAATTTCTGGGAAAGCTTTGGATTATCTCTTGTCCCAAGTATTCTTTTTAAAGGCTCGTCTTGCCTTATGCTATACTCTTGTCTTGATATCTTGTACCATATAGATTTATGCTGGCTGGCTGGCTGGAGCGTCACTGTAAGTAATTACCTATTACCTATTTCTACTGTACGGGGAGGAAGGGGTGAGTTTTACACTCGTGGGGCCCCCATCTTTTGAACATTCTCTACTATCGTACAATTTCTTAAATCTATGTATGGTGTCTGTATTAAACTTGTCCTCAATCATTCTCTCCCATTCATCCACCGATCTTAAACTAGGAAAGTATTTATTTACATCATTAGGAACAGATTTCTTACTTTATTTCATGTTACGTCCCCTGGTGGCTTCAGCCCTACATCTCACGAAGAACTGTTCACTGTCCACATTGTCGATCTCTTAAAAGCTTAGAGGTTGTGATCAGGTGTTTGTGTGTGTCTGTATGTATGACTCTATGTGCATGTGTCTGTCTGTCTATATCTCCGTCTTTGCGTGTGTATGTGTGTGTGTGTGTGTGTGTGTGTGTGTGTGTGTGTGTGTGTGTGTGTGTGTGTGTGTGTACCAAAGTACAAAAACATCTATTCTTCGTCTCGTGAATCTTGAGCCTTCCAACTGTAAACCCATCTGGTTGAAAATACGTTTACCCTCTAGAGCTCTTCTTCTGTGTATCATATACTCCTCTTCACCACCCCTCGACCCACCTCAATTCCCTCAGCGAGGCACAGCTCTTCATCCTCTTGCCGCGAGGCGTCGCCACCGTCGCACCGACGTCGAAGTGGATTTTCAACCTAACCCACCAAGATTGCCCGCTCTTTTTTTGGGCTCTGCTTATGACAACCCCGCTGGAGTTGAGACCTGTCTTGTGTCTCCCTCCCTAACGATCTGGAGGAATTGATCACACACCCAGGGAGAGTTCTTAGCGTTACCGAACTCCGCGAGTGGAAAAGTCACCATCATCGGTGTACAACCTCGTTGAAGAACTTTTCGCTTCAAAGGAGTCCATTCTTTCCCTGCCACTGACTGTAGCGCAGCTTTGCGGCTGCAGAAACCACCGAGGTGAAGAAGATAATCATAATTATAATAATGATAGTAATAATAGCGACAACAATAAGTGATACGAGTTCTTGATCGTCAAAGACCGCTCCTCCAATACACTTCGCCATTTTTTCCCCCACATCAGAACCTTCTCACTCTCCATACACTGTTTGCCTCCCCTCAGCCTCTTCCGACCACGATTTAGTCTCTATCACCTCCAACTGGGCACATCCAACCTCTTTATCATCGTCTTGTAACACCTTAGGAGGACGCAGTGGCCTTCCTTTGATAGCTCTTCTACTGACTTTCCTCAAGTCCAATACTTCTTTGCCAAACGGGATGCCTCCAGCTGTGCTGCCCGTATAGCAGATCTCATCTTGGCCGGGATTTTGACTTACGTTCTTTCTGTCAAATCTTTATCCCTTCTGTCTTGGTTTGATCACCCTTGCCCTAAAGCCTCTCACGTCTGGGGACAGAGTATATCGGGGTATGACACTCTTCCCCTCTTCACATATGCTCAGAATCATTGCAGAGTTATCATTGATAAAGTCAGCCACACCTTCATAAAGAGAAGGTGTGCTAATCAGATTCCAACCTCCTATAAAGTGTTCTGGTCTGTAAGTAGAACCGTTTCCAATAACTTCTCTAATCAGCCCTTCCACCTCCCTTTCAACCTGGTCAATCTATGGCCAACCCTCCAAGTGAAAAAGCCAGTCCCCTCGACCTCATTTTCGTCTAACTCCAATTTCGATGATTCCACATCTCCTCCTCCTCCTCCTCCTCCTCCTCCTCTTCCTCCCCATTTCAACTTACCACACTCATTCTCAAGCCGTCATGTGTAATGCACCGAAACCACAGCTCCCTATCCACATCCAGGCCCCACAGACCTCTCCATGGTTTACCCCAAACGCTTCACATGCCCTGGTTCAGTCTATTGACATCACGTCGACCCCACGTCGACCCCAGTATATCACATCGTTCCATTCTACTCTCTTCACTCGTAATTGGTTCAAGTCTACCCCGTACTCCACTACCAACCTGCTTCTGGCTGTGGATGTGGTGTTGGTGATGACAGAGGTGATGGTATCAGTGTTGATGGTGGTAAAGTGGTGATAGGGATGGTGGTAGTGGGGGTAATGTGGATGGTGGTGTTAGGAGTGATAGTCGTGATGGTGTTGGTGACGACATCGGTGATGGTGTCTGTGTTGGTGCTAGTGGGGATGGTGGGATGGTGGTAGTAATGTGGATGATAGGGTTAGAAGTGATGGGGATGGTGGTGGTGGTGGTGGTGATGGTGTTGGTAATAGGGACGATGTTCGTGCTGGCAATAGGGATGATGGTAGTAGTAGTGGTAATAGGGATGATGGTAGTATTGGTGGTAATAGGGATGATGGTAGTAGTAGTGGTAATAGGGATGATGGTAGTATTGGTGGTAATAGGGATGATGGTAGTAGTAGTAGTGATAATGGGGTAAGTACTAACAGAGTTTCTGCTTCTCTCCGTCATAGGCTATTAGTTGCTGCTGCTGCTGCTGTTGCTCCTCCTCCTCCTCCTCCTCCTCCTCCTCCTCCTCCTCCTCCTCCTCCTCAGAACGTGTTCAGGCCTCTGTGAGGCGGTGACCAGCCCAGATGAATCACTGGTTAATGATTGACATTAAAGCCATCACTCGACGGGCCTCAGACACTCACCTTGAGGACCTCAGACGAGTACTCATCTTAAGGACCTCAGACACTCACCTTGAGGGCCTCAGACACTCACCTTGAGGACCTCAAACGAATACTCACCTTGAGGACCTCAGACGAATACTCACCTTGAGGGCCTCAGACACTCACCTTGAGGACCTCAGACACTCACCTTGAGGACCTCAGACACTCACCTTGAGGACCTCAGACACTCACCTTGAGGACCTCAAACGAATACTCACCTTGAGGATCTCAGATCACTACTCACCTTGAGGGCCTCAGACACTCACCTTGAGGGCCTCAGACACTCACCTTGAGGGCCTCAGACACTCATATTGACGACCTCAGACACTCACCTTGTATCACATTAATTACAGTCCTCGCTCGCCCTGTCTCCCGCCAACTACCGTGGTAAATAGATAAGGCAGCTCCTCCCCGCTCTTGCACACCCCTGCAAGGGAATCATCAGGCCTCGCACATATGGAGCCGAACATCTGTGGTGTTTGGAAATGTCGAGGTGCAAGACATTCGGGGCTGAAGATATGGCTTCAAGAGATGTGGAGACGGAAGTCTAGTTTCGGAAATGTGGAGTTGTGATCTGGCGACGGAACTCAGGAGCTGGAGGTATGGGGAGTGAAAAGACGGAGTTCGACAACTGAGATTTATGAGTCTAGCGTGGAACTGGATGTCTGGGATTGGAGATCTGGCGTCTGAACTTTAAATTTACCTACGTAAGGCCGGAAATCTGTTGTCTGAACATTGAATTTACCTAAGTTGGATTAGAATTTGGCGTTTGAACTTCAATTCTACTTATGTAGGGCTGGAAATCTGGCATCTGAACTTAAAATTTGCCTATATAGGTCCGGAAATTTGACGTCTGAACTTTAAATTTTCCTACTTAGGTCTCGAAATTTGACGTCTGAGCATTAAATTGACTTAGGATTGGATAACTGGCGTTTGAACTTCAAGTTTACCTATGTAGTGCTGGAAATCTGCCGTCCAAAACTTTGGATATCTTCTTACTGGAAATCCACAATTAACCCCACCTGTTCATCCACCCTTAGGGGTTGGTCGCTAGAATGGGTACTTGGCTCAGGCAAGGTTATATATATATATATATATATATATATATATATATATATATATATATATATATATATATATATATATATATATATATATATATATATATATATATATTGCAAGAGGTCACAATGCTGCGCACGATCTAGTATACGCAGGAAATCCACAGGAAAATGAAACACGATAAGTTCACAAGTGCACTTTCGTGTAATTATCACATCATCAGGGGAGATACAAGAATGAGGTATAGAACAGTCAGCTGATTTTGACTAAGAATATTTTCGCTCACAAGATTTATTAAAGATAATTTAAGTAGTATCTCAAATCTGAAGTCTCATGTTCGGGACATAAATATCTGATACAAGTAAAAAAAATCGTAAATCTTTTCTTTACTTCCCTTGGATTTCAGGTCTGCGCGTCCAGGCAAGTGGAACATGTTCGACTCGTCAGTTTTAGTTCCCATGTTCTGATATACAGGGTTTCAGTTCCCATGTTCTGGTGTACAGGGCTTCAGTTCCCATGTTCTGATATACAGGGTTTCAGTTCCCATGTTCTGGTGTACAGGGCTTCAGTTCCCATGTTCTGATATACAGGGTTTCAGTTCCCATGTTCTGGTGTACAGGGCTTCAGTTCCCATGTTCTGATATACAGGGTTTCAGTTCCCATGTTCTGGTGTACAGGGCTTCAGTTCCCATGTTCTGATATACAGGGTTTCAGTTCCCATGTTCTGGTGTACAGGGCTTCAGTTCCCATGTTCTGATATACAGGGTTTCAGTTCCCATGTTCTGGTGTACAGGGCTTCAGTTCCTATGTTCTGATATACAGGGTTTCAGTTCCCATGTTCTGATATACAGGGTTTCAGTTCCCATGTTCTGATATACAGGGCTTCAGTTCCCATGTTCTGATATACAGGGTTTCAGTTCCCATGTTCTGGTGTACAGGGCTTCAGTTCCCATGTTCTGATATACAGGGTTTCAGTCCCCATGTGTGTTTGTTTGTGTGTGTGTGTGTCTGTGTGTGCGTGTGTGTGTGTGTGTGTGTCTGTCTGTCTGTCTGTCTTTCTGTCTGTCTGTCTGTCTGTCTGAGTCTGTGTCTGTGTGTGGAAATGAAGTGCTTGAGGACAATATGTGGTGTGAGGTGGTTTGATCGAGTAAATAATGAAAGGGTAAGAGGGATGTGTGATAATAAAAAGAGTGTGGTTGAGAGAGCAGAAGAGGGTGTTTTGAAATGGTTTGGTCGCATGGAGAGAAAGAGTGAGGAAAGATTCACAAAGAGGATATATGTGTCAGAGGTGGAGGGAACGAAGAGAAGCGGGAGACCAAATTGTAGATAGAAGGATGGAGTGAAAAAGATTTTGAACAATCGTGGTCTGAACATGCAGGAGGGTGGAAGGCGTGCACGGGGTAGAGTGAACTGGAACGACGCTGTATACCGGGGTCGACGTGTTGTCAATGGACTGAACTAGGGTATGTGAAGCGTCTGGGGTAAACCATGGAAAAGTTCGTGAGCCTAGTTGTGGATAGGGAGCTGTGGTTTTGGTGCATTTCAAATGACAGCAAAGAAACGGGTGAGGCCTTTCTTCGTCTATACCAGGCGCTTCGTCACTAATGCGAGAAACGGCGATCAAGTGTGGGGGGGGGAAAAAAAAAGATATATGTACATTTTCGTTTTGTATTTCAATTCTTTGATTCCCACATTCGGATTTCTTCTACCGGGCTTTCGTTCTCACATTTCAAGGATCACTGGACGGAGGTAGGCTGTGAAGAAATGATATGTAATGAACCGTTTAAATCAAAGAAAATGACATTCAGTTGTTGGTGGAGACGTTTGGGTTACATTATATTAGTACACATCGACTATCATATCATTTCAATTCATGTATGAGGGTAATTTTCGCTCAGTCATTTAAATAGAAGGACCTTAGAAGTATCACAGATAGAATTTAAATTCAGAATACAGGCAAAATTTACTCGAGCAAACCTAAGAAGATGTTTTCTTCGGGATACAGACAGAATTTATTCCAGCCGATCTGTGATGTTTTCTTTCTGGTCGCCATCCTGAATATGGTTTGTCTCACGATCTAAGATCTTACAGACTGAAAGAAAGAAAAAAAGAGATTCTCTCTCTCTCTCTCTCTCTGTCTCTCTCTCTCTCTCTCTCTCTCTCTCTCTCTCTCTCTCTCTCTCTCTCTCTCTCTCTCTCTCTCTCTCTCTCTCTCTCTCTCTCTCTCTCTCTCTCTCATTTTCAGGAACACAAGACCGACCCCTCCCCCCCTAAAAAAACAAGAGACAATCGAAAAGGAAAATAAAAGAAATAATTCAATATCCCCAAATCGAATCGTCTCACGTACTCGTATGAGGTCGAATCTTGTAAACCCCGGGACGAAAAAGGAACTCAATTAGTTTTATATCAAAAAAAAAAAAAAGAATTAAAAAAGACGCAGGTTTAGAGTTATCTTAAATAAATATAATCTTGGAATGTATATTATTTTCTCCTGGAAGGAATTATATTCAGTACGAAAGAAGAAAAAAGGGACGAATTATATTCCTCCAAGTTCGTGAAAGAAAGAACCGGCCATCAGTGAGGATTGGGGTCGGGGGGGCGGCGAAAACCGCCCGAAGGAACTGCATTCACCCAGGAACGGTGAGATGCCTCGTCCACAGACGACTCGAGGTCAGGCGCCAAGACGCGTGACCTCCACACACGTCCAACAAGGGCCAAGGTTCTGGCTTCGAGGCATGGGTTCCTGGGCCTTCCAGACCGGCGGTGGATATGGCCCTGTGGTCCCCGCAGCGCCTCCCGCCGGCCAGTTGATCGAGTCAACAGAACGTCTAATGGCGGCCGCCCGGGGGAGGAGGAGAGAGGAGAGGAGAGGAGAGAGGAGGAGGGAGGAGGAGGAGGGGAATTGTGCAAGTCAACCTGCCTTAAAGGATGTGTTTCCTACTGACGGTGGCGGCGACGGCGCACTACCACCACCTCCTCACCTCCGCCAGTACCACGGCCGCAGTGGTCTATCTCTGGGGGCAAGGGGGAGAGCGATATGGCAGGGAGGACGGACCGACCATGAGGATTAAACCCAGAAGGTATATGGTTTATCTCAGGGAGGGAAGGAAGGGAGGGAGGGAAGGGAGGTCTCTGGTTCATCATTGGAGGGTATGGCTTGTCTCTGGGAGTGGGGGGGAAGGGGGAAGGTCAAGGTCAATGGCCCTTCTCTGATATATGGTCCACCATTCTTCCCCTGGGCCATAGGTCCATCGGGTATAGTCAACCTGCATGTTCATGGCCCAGTCTCGGCCTTATGGTCCACCATGGCCCAGCCCGTGCCAGAGTACCATCTCCCAAAGACCATGTCTACCTTTAGTCCATGGTTCATCCTGGGGTCCATGGTCTATCCCACAGGGCCTGGTCCACTGCTGACACCATCTCAGCCACCCTCGTGACTAAGGACCATTTGTAGACATGGTCTACCCACAGACCATAGGCGAACCCATGACCATGGTCCCTCCTCGGGGGCCAAAACCTGCCCTTAAGGCCATAGTCCTACCACAGTGCCGCTTTTTTCGCCCTTGAGGCCTTGGTTCCGCTCCTGTGTCTGCCCTTCACCCTTAGAAATCATGGCCCTCCTACAGGCCACAGACCATGGTTTATAAGCTCCCAGCGTCATGGTCGAGCCCCCAGCGTCATGGTCGAGCCCTCAGCATCATGGTCGAGCCCACTGCATCATGGTCGAACCCTCAGCGTTATGGTCGAGCCCCCAGCGTCATGGTCGAGCCCCCAGCGTCATGGTCGAGCCCCCAGCGTTATGGTCGAGCCCCCAGCGTCATGGTCGAGCCCCCAGCGTCATGGTCGAGCCCCCAGCGTTATGGTCGAGCCCCCAGCGTCATGGTCGAGCCCCCTGCGTCATGGTCGAGCCTTCAGCATCATAGTCGAGCCCCCAGCGTTATTGTCGAGCCCCCAGCGTCATGGTCGAGCCCCCAGCGTCATGGTCGAGCCCCCAGCATTATGGTCGAGCCCCCAGCGTCATGGTCGAGCCCCCAGCGTTATGGTCGAGCCCCCAGCGTCATGGTCGAGCCCCCAGGGTCATGGTCGAGCCCCCAGCGTTATGGTCGAGCCCCCAGCGTCATGGTCGAGCCCCCAGCGTCATGGTCGAGCCCCCAGCATCATGGTCGAGCCCCCAGCGTTATGGTCCACGTAAGACTGATGGCCTCTCCTCCAGGACTGTGGTTTACCTCGAGGGACCATGGTCTATTGTTAGCTTCACTATCTACCTTCTTGCAACCATGGTTTAACCTTCTGAAGAATATACTTAAATCTTGGGCCATAGTCCTTCCCATGAGCAATGGTCCATTCCTTGAACACTCTTCCTCCATTATGGTCCGTTATCTACGAAAGGGACCATGGTGTGATTTCGAAAACATGGCCCGAACGACGGAGTCGTGGTCCTCCTGCAGGGGTTCATGGTCCGCCAACAGGATTATGAAGAACTGTTGCTTAATTATGGTCTTTTTTCAGGGCCATGGTCCAATTGTCGGTCCACCGAGGCCATTGGCCAACTCAGGGGCCACGATCCAATTTCCCTGAATATTGGCAAACCTCGTAGCTTTTGTCTAGTCTTGGGGGGCCATGTAGTCTTGGGGCCATGGCCCAGCTACAAGGCACTGGTTCAGTCCTGGGTTGGTGGCCCACAGCCGGGGCCATAGTCCGCTACTGAAGCCTTGATCCGTCCTATCTGTCTGTTCTGGTATGGTTCAGCCTCTTACACACCCTTAGGGCGACTGCCTACCCTCTGAGCTGTGGCCCACCCTTAGGGCCATTTCCTTACCCACTATGGCCCACTCTTAGAGCCACTGTCTACCCATAGCGCCATGACCCAGCCTTAGGGCCACTGTCTTACCCAGTATGGCCCACCCTTAGGGCCACTGTCTCACTCAGTATGGCCCACCCTTAGGGCCACTGTCTCACCCAGTATGGCCCACCCTTAGGGCCACTGTCTCACCCAGTATGGCCCACTCTTAGGGCCACTGTCTACCCATAGCGCTATGACCCACCCTTAGGGCCACTGTCTCACCCAGTATGGCTCACCCTTAGGGCCACTGTCTTACCCAGTATGGCCCACCCTTAGGGCCATTTCCTTACCCACTATGGCCCACCCTTAGGGCCACTGTCTTACCCAGTATGGCCCACCCTTAGGACCACCGTCTTACCCAGTATGGCCCACCCTTAGGGCCACTGTCTTACCCAGTATGGCCCACCCTTAGGGCCACTGTCTTACCCAGTATGGCCCACCCTTAGGGCCACTGTCTTACCCAGTATGGCCCATCCTTAGGGCCACTGTCATACCCATAGCGCTACGACTCACGCTTATGGGCCATTGTCTACCCGTTGCACTATGGCCCATCCTAGCTGGGACCCCGCCTCCCTCAGCGCACACAAGCCGGTGTTCTCAGGGCCGCGTCTGATCATCACTTTGACTTCACCATTTTGTCTTCTTCTTTTTTGTTGCTGATGTTGTTGTTGTCCTTGTGTGTGTGTGTCGTGTCTGTCCATGATTTCCTAATATTCTTCGCGTCTGTTCCACGGAGATTCTCTTCCCTTTATCGTCAATCGTCTCTGATCTACGAGCTGGAAGAGAGAGAGAGAGAGAGAGAGAGAGAGAGAGAGAGAGAGAGAGAGAGAGAGAGAGAGAGACAGACAGACAGACAGACAGACAGAGAGTGTGTGTGTCTATGTCTGTGTCTGCGTCTGTGTCTATGTGTCTATGTGTCTGTGTGTGTGTGTGTCTTACTTTTTTCTCTCTCGAGTTAAAATCCTTCAGAAAACTCACGGAAAATTATGCAGCCAACGACTGATTTATCTGGAGAAAATTAAACCCTTCAAAAGCAATATCGGTTTTTTTTTTCTTCTATTCTTTCGGCACAATCTTTCCCAAGCCACACAAAAATACACTGAAGTAATATTTGTTCTCTTCGTCGCGAATCCTTCGCCTGATGTATTCCCCCAAAGGCACCTCATTGTCGAAACACGTCGTCTTCATCAGAACAGACATAAGAAAAGATATAAGATGCCTCTCCAATTTCTGATTGTATATGTGTGTGTATATATATATATTTTTTTTCAAACTATTCGCCATTTCCCGCATTAGCGAGGTAGCGTTAAGAACAGAGGACTGGGCCTTTTTCGGAATATCCTCACCTGGCCCCCTCTGTTCCTTCTTTTGGAAAATTAAAAAAAAACGAGAGGGGAGGATTTCCAGCCCCCCGCTCCCTCCCCTTTTAGTCGCCTTCTACGACACGCAGGGAATACGTGGGAAGTATTCTTAATCCCCTATCCCCATATATATATATATATATATATATATATATA
>NC_092226.1:7335552-7338052 GCF_036320965.1 Panulirus ornatus | reverse complement strand
GTATTTACAATGGCATTCGTGGGAATAGAACACCGTCTGCTCGAGGGCTATACAGCGGGTGACAGGTCACGTTCGGGCGAAGCTGTTATCGCCAGGAGATACAGACACAGTCCCGTCAAAGGGCCTCTCACTCCAGAGGAGTCCGTCATTTCCCTGCTACTGGATGTAGCGCAGCCTTGGAGCTGCAGGAGCTCCTGGAGGAGTGAGTTTTGGAGTAAAATCTATTCTGGACATCGCCTCATTCGCTTGGCAATTAGAACCAATTGATTGATATAATATACCATGCAAGATATGCAAATGTCGTAGAAATTTCCTCCCGCAGTCTGCTAATGTTGCTGCCTATAGGAACTGCTATGGGTTCCAACCACTTGCTACAGAAAGTACTATGGGTTGCAACCACTCTCTAGAGCAACTGCTATGAGTTACAACCACTCGCTATAGGAACTGCTATGAGTTACAGTCACTCGCTCAAGCACTGTTATAGGTTACAGTCACTCGCTACAAGAAGTGCAATGGGTTAGAAACGTCTACATGTAGAATCATCGGGACATGTTATCCATTCAGAACCTACAGAAAAAAATGAGACGCAATTCACTTCTACGTTACGACAAAGGCGGCCAAACTACTGGATCGGGCGTAGAGTTATTCATTCGTTATGTACAGTTAGTTTTGATACATTCATCTGTTCTTACTGGCTAAGATTCACTTTGTAATCAGGCAATAGTGTTCTGTTTCCTCGAATGCCATTGCTAGTGTAAACACTAGATAAAAGGGCAGAAGAAATGGCCTACGGATGTTAAGATAGTAACGACCAAACTGTCTCGTTTTACGTCATATAAGTAATCAGATGTGATCTGAGGAGGGAAAATTATAATGGTGGTAGTTTCTGTTGTTATAACAGTTGTGGCAACGGTAGAAATAGTAACATCAGTCCTGTGGTAACTACAGTAGCAACATCAGTGGTACTTGATATAGTAGTAGTAGTAGTAGTAGTAGTAATAGTAGTAGTAGTAATAGTAGTAATAGTAGTAGTAGTAGTAGTAGTAGTAGTAATAGTAGTAGTAGTAGTAGTAGTAGTAGTAGTAGTAGTGTAGTAGTAGTAGTAGTAGTAGTAGTGGTAGTACTTGCAGCAGCGGCAGTTGTAGTAGTAGTAGAAATAATAACGATAACAGTGGTAGTAGTAGTAGTAGTAGTAATAGAAGTATTACTCGTAGTAGTAGCAATGGCAGTAGCACTAGTAGTAATAGTATTCGTAGTAGTAGTAGTAGTAGTAGTAGTAGTAGTAGTAGTAGTAGTAGTAGTAGTAGATAGGATGGCACTACCATTTGTGCCACTACCATTCGAACTGGTAGTGGCATTAATCACTGAACAGTTACAGCTATGTTGATAAGCGTACTAAATAGCAGTAGCGGTATATATAGCGTCATCGATAACAGAATCAGTGTATCTCACTCCATTACTTCGTACCTTGATCCTAATCTCCCCAGTCTTTAACGAATCCAATCCTTATTTCCAACACATTCTGCCATTCCTTATTATACAGAGGGCCTTGGAGTCTTCGCCAAACCCATTTCATTACCGTCGCTTTTAACGTACGGGGCGAATTATGAGAGACACCTCAAAGAGATGAGTCTGTGATCTCATCTCCTACAACACTGACGCTGCATACAACGAACGAGTTCGGTTACGAGGAAAACGCACTTCGTTATAGGTGAATTGCTCGGCGTGTGTCGCCAGCAAGGTGTAAGTCTTCGTTGTGACAATAGCGAAAGAAATGTCCCTCGTATTGGGTGTTCAGTGATGAGGGTTAGGGATTGTATGGCTCACGACAGTGAAGTCAGTTTTAGAAACGGTATCAAATTTTTATTTTTCTTAGGTCATAATTTTGGCATGTTTGTCTTTACCTTGAAAATGGCTGAAAGTTTCTGCATTTTGTGAAGTTCTCGACGATAAGTTTTCATTGTACTGGAAATGACCGGGTGAGACATAGTAGTAGTAGTAGTAGTAGTAGTAGTAGTAGTAGTAGTAGTAGTGGTGGTAGTAGTAGTAGCATGAACGTGAACATGATTATATGACGTATTACTGAAACTGACCCAATAACATCTTTATTTTTAACTGATTACATAACAGGATAACGAAACAGCTGATCATGCAAAGCAACACGTTACCAAAACCCAGTAACTACTGCAGGATTGTTAAGTGATTGTTCTCATGGCGATAGTCAGTTGGTTCTTCTTGTTACTGAGCGACTATAGTGAGCAATGAACTTCTGTCCTCACTGTACACTGTACACTGTGCGATCACCATTATCACCAGGACTCACTCTAACTGAAACAAAATATCTGAGATTACTTGGTCCACTCACAACTCACAGTGTTTCTAAGGTTACCCTCTGGCAAAGTCCCTCTTTTTACAGATTCCAAATTAAGGCTAACCAAAATCAGACCAATACAGACATTCTTTAAGAAATGGATGAAAGTTTATATATATATATATATAT
>NC_092226.1:7320552-7330552 GCF_036320965.1 Panulirus ornatus | reverse complement strand
TATATATATATATATTTATTATATTATTATTATACTTTGTCGCTGTCTCCCGCGTTTGCGAGGTAGCGCAAGGAAACAGACGAAAGAAATGGCCCAACCCCCCCCCCATACACATGTATATACATACGTCCACACACGCAAATATACATACCTACACAGCTTTCCATAGCTTACCCCAGACGCTTCACATGCCTTGATTCAATCCACTGACAGCACGTCAACCCCGGTATACCACATCGCTCCAATTCACTCTATTCCTTGCCCTCCTTTCACCCTCCTGCATGTTCAGGCCCCGATCACACAAAATCTTTTTCACTCCATCTTTCCACCTCCAATTTGGTCTCCCTCTTCTCCTTGTTCCCTCCACCTCCGACACATATATCCTCTTGGTCAATCTTTCCTCACTCATCCTCTCCATGTGCCCAAACCACTTCAAAACACCCTCTTCTGCTCTCTCAACCACGCTCTTTTTATTTCCACACATCTCTCTTACCCTTACGTTACTCACTCGATCAAACCACCTCACACCACACATTGTCCTCAAACATCTCATTTCCCTGGGGATATGGGAGAAAGAATACTTCCCGCGTATTCCCTGCGTGTCGTAGAAGGCGACTAAAAGGGGAGGGAGCGTGGAGCTGGAAGTCCTCCCCTCTTGTTTTTTTTTTAATTTTCCAAAAGAAGGAACAGAGAAGGGGGCCAGGTGAGGATGTTCCCTCAGAGGCCCAGTCCTCTGTTCTTAACGCTACCTTGCTAACGCGGGAAATGGCGAATAGTTTGAAAGCTATATATATATATGTATATATATATATATATATATATATATATATATATATATATATATATATATATATATATATATATATATATATATATATATATATATATATATATATATATTCGTATTTCGTTTTCCTTGTGGCTACCAGCATACTCGTGACCTACGTGTCCGTTTGGCGATTCACCTGCATATATAAATATGGGAGATGGCATAATGAGAAATTGACGATCGGTTGAAAAGGAATCAACTGACATGTTTCTAAATGTGTGTAAAATCCTACCTCTCCTTTTCTTTCCTATTCTTTGATATTTATCATATTCTCTATATCGTCATGTATTTTATTGTGCAGACGACAGTTCATTGTTACCTTCTGGGAAACAGATTGTGGATAGAGTCCTCAAAGGTTGTGCCGGTATATATATACTCCCAGATGAACCAATACCAAGTCTTATTTCTTACTTTGGAAATTTTAAAGAGTTTCTCTTCCACTCCAAATTCCTCTTTGATCCATGGCAATTACGCCTCACTATTTTGCAGTTTTATTTATCAATTTTTTTTCCCCCTCCTTTTATCAAATTGTTGTATATTCGATGTCCTGGTGAGGTCTCGTTATATATCATAATAGTAATCATTAGGGGACGCTGTAATTACATGTGATTACACCTCTTCGAAGACCCTTAACTTGTTTATGGACTTCCTCATCATCAAAGAGGGTCAGACTAGATCATCGGAGAATTCTAATTACAAGTTGTTAAAAAAGATATTTCGAGCTAGCAATAACTCGAGCTAAATATGGGTGGGTCTTTGATGTAATCCCAGGGGTCGAATTTGACAGAAAAGAAAACGGGGGGAAGGGGGAGGAGAAGAGGATGGGAGGAGGGGATAAGATGGGGAGAAGAGGGGGCGTGCAGCAGCAGCAGCGGGGTGTAGAATTAAGCACTGGTTTGGGGAGGATAAATACCACATAAAGGGAGTATTGTCAATCACATGTCTCATCTCTGATTGGTCAACAAGTCTTCATGAAGAGAGTGCTGATTGGCCAAGGCCTTTCTCATAATCTCAGAGCTGATTGGCTGGTTTCCCGGTGGGGGTAGGACGAGGGGGGAGGGGGAGGGGAAGGGAAGGGGGGAGCGAGGTTTTGTTGTTGTTGTTGTTGTTGTTGTTGTTGTTGTTGTTGTTGGTTTATCAAGAACTTGTCATGACTTTGTTGTTCCTTGTCCTCTGACCCCTTCCCACCCAACCTGACCCCCCCCCACCCCCACCTGCCCCCACCCCGGCCGTCTTCTCTCTCTCTCTCTCTCTCTCTCTCTCTCTCTCTCTCTCTCTCTCTCTCTCTCTCTCTCTCTCTCTCTCTCTCTCTCTCTCAAGAAGACACAAAGAAGAGAAAAAGACAAAGGACATTACTTGAGGGAGATCAGAAACACAGAGCTCAGAGAGAGAGAGAGAGAGAGAGAGAGAGAGAGAGAGAGAGAGAGAGAGAGAGAGAGACAGAGAGAGAGAGAGAGAATGGGGAAACCAGATAGGTAACTTCAGAATAGATATCTCCCTACGGCCTGCGTCTGAGGATTACAAATATCAATCCTGCTCTACTGTAGTCACGGCGAGAGCAAATACGTCGCGTCCCGCCAACCACGGAATATCCTCCGCCCAGATCCTGGCTCAAAACCTACCCTATATCAGCGTCGAGGGACAACCCAACCTTACCCTCATACCATAGCTTTCGATTCAGTGTCCACTGTGGGACATTCTGATTCTGAGAGTTTACTAATCTACCACAGTGGGTAAAACGGATTTTCCCAAGGGGGTCTTTCCCAGGGGGGGTCAGGGAATCAATAGATTCAGGGAATTAGGGCAAGGAATCAATAAATTCAGGGAATCAGGGCAGGGAATCAATAAATTCAAACATTACCAGCGACGTAAAACGAATTTTCCCAGGACGGGGTCAGGGAATCTATAAATTCAAGCTTTACCAGCGACGTTCATGTGTGAGTATCATAGACGCTTTGGAGATCCGAATCCAAATACGTCAGGTGCTTCTGATGACCACTCTCATAGAACGACAGACGCTGTAGTTCTGGTCTGATGTCTGCAAGAGGGAAAAGTCTCGAGAGATTGAGGAAAGTTCGAGGTCTTTAGATTAACACCAGTTTGAAAGGACAGATCAGAAACATCAAGATAAGAGAGAGAGAGAGAGAGAGAGAGAGAGAGAGAGAGAGAGAGAGAGAGAGAGAGAGAGAGAGAGAGAGAGAGAGAGACTCGGAATACTACATCTGTATTAGATTGGATCCAAGAACAGGTTTAAGTGGTATGGCTATATTAGATTGGATCCTATGAAACAGGTTTGAGTGGTATGGCTATATTAGATTGGATCCTATGAAACAGGTTTAAGTGGTATGGCTATATTAGATTGGATCCTATGAAACAGGTTTAAGTGGTATGGTTATATTAGATTGGATCCTATGAAACAGGTTTAAGTGGTATGGCTATATTAGATTGGATCCTATGAAACAGGTTTAAGTGGTATGGCTATATTAGATTGGATCCTATGAAACAGGTTTGAGTGGTATGGCTATATTAGATTGGATCCTATGAAACAGGTTTAAGTGGTATGGCTATATTAGATTGGATCCTATGAAACAGGTTTAAGTGGTATGGTTATATTAGATTGGATCCTATGAAACAGGTTTAAGTGGTATGGCTATATTAGATTGGATCCTATGAAACAGGTTTAAGTGGTATGGCTACATATATATTTAGAAGGGAAGGCGCGAGATACGTGATGTAGAAGTATTTGAACTGGACCCCTGATTGGAGTTGTTTGTCAGGACGTCCTAAAATGAGGTGGACTGAGGGCATCAAGACCTGGCTTCGAAGGAGAGGAGAGGATGAAGATGAAGAAAAGAGAGAGTAAGAGAGTGTGTGTGTACGAGGACAGGGACGAGTGGAGATGGCTTGATTATGAGGAAGGCGATTGACAGATAGTGAATCTACCTGACGCCCGATTAGAAAAAGGTGAAAGAATATGAGAGGGGAAAATGAGCCTCAATTAATCGTACTCTGGATTTCGGTTGATTATTTGAAAGGTGATTATAGAACATTCAGTGATTCCCCGTCGTCTGTCTATCAATACGCGTAGATCTCGTAAACAAGAATTTTTATTGATGTTAGTTATCATTAGATAAAAGTCTTCAAGAATGATAATGATTATGTGTACATACAGAGTGTAAACATATTATCTTTTCTTAGTGCCATTTTAGTTCCCTTCTTACCCAAAGTACCTGGCGGTGGAAATGAGATCAGAATGTGAATTTTCCATTTCATCCTTTCCCATAGAAGTTCTGTGTCAGTATACCCTCTCTGTGGTGCATGCCGTTCCTTCACAGCCATCTTCCCGAAGACTGAAATGAAGGTATCTTTGGTCGCTGGGGAGAAACCCTCTGCTTTACTATGTAGTTTTCATCTATAGTAGTGGGTGGGGAGGAGGAGCACCTTCTGCTTTACTGTCCTATCTCCTTCTATAGTGGTGGGTGGAGAGGAGCCTTTTGCTGCACTATCCTGCCATCCACCTCCACAGATTGGTAATTCAAGATACAGTTACTATCCTCCAGTAGATAATCTTGTCATAGACCATCATGTCTTCTGTTAGCTGTCTTCTCCCATGAATAGCGTTAAGGAATAGCCATAGTTAATATCGGAGAATAGTTGCAACAATCAGTCTTTGCCATTGTCAAAGTAATTTGCTCATTAGCACATAAAACTGCCTCGTTATTACCAAAGACTCTCTCTGGTTCATATTTTTGAAGATGGCTCTGGTTGGTATTGAAGGAAGCACTGGACGGTACCAGAATGTAAAACCAATAGTTGATATGACTGATAGTATATATATATATATATATATATATATATATATATATATATATATATATATATATATATATATATATATATATATATATTGGAAAGGATCACAATTTTGCGCGTGATCAAGATATTCCTATGAGTCCACGGGGAAAATGAAACTCGAAAAGTTCCCAAGTGCACTTTCGTGTAATAATCACATCATCAGGGGAGACACAAGAGAGAAATATAACAGTCAGTTGATATACATCGAAGAGACGAAGCTAGGACGCTTTTGTTGATGCTGTCAAAGACAATCCCTGGTCTGTATCAGAGACTCGGCCCTCGTTAGCTTCAAAGCAATTCTCTGAGTGGAGAACAAAGAAGAAGACTTTCTATATAACGTGAATTAAATTTCCGTAGCTCGTGACAATTTGTGGATGAAGTCAGGGAATTGGATTTGATTAGTAGGTGCGAATCGTCCTTGTTCCTGGCGGAGACTAGACATGGTCAGCATCAACGTAAAGGCCGTGGAGATCAGTTCACTTACAGATCTCCTCTTCAGTAGTGAGAGATTATCTCCCACTTGACATGATATCTCCTCGTTGTAGTGAGAGATTATCTCCCAGTTTATCTCCTTGGTTTCTATTGACAGCGAGAGGATGAGGGACCGTGCATGCCTTGGCGCCTTTTCTGCTCACTTCACCAACAGTCAAGCAGTCTTTCCATTCTATCTTCCGTCTGCCCATTACCTGTGGTACCTGCTACCTGTGCTACCGACCGCCTGTGCTTCCCCACTACCTGTACTTCCCCTGCTGCCTGCCTCCCACTACCTGCGCTACCTACTAACTGCCACCCATTTCCTGTGCTTCTCGTCATTAACAAACCAAGGTACCAACTTTATCGTAGTACATTGTAGCAACTTTATAATGGTACCTGCATAGTACCAACTATATTGTGGTACCTGGTACGTACATGATACCAACTACATTATGGTATCAGGTACCTACATGGTACCAAGTATATTATGGTACCTGGTACTTACATGGTACCACCCTCATCATGCCACACCTGGTACCTCCATGGTGTTACCAGACTTCAGGAACCTAGAGCAATCTAATGGAGTGGTGCTTCTGTTTCTTTATGCATCTTTTTTCCATTGAAACATCTTGTATAATTCTGTCTTTATTTTCTCTCTGTCTTTATTCTTTTGACGATTGTGCTTCTTAACCTTTGCGGCTCATTGTATCCTTCCTTCTGTTACTGATACATATTTGAATATTCTTAAATTTCAACTTTTCGTTGAGTATGTGATAATTGAGAACATTAGACAGAGCAACAAATTAACAAAGAATAGAAGACTAGAAGAATATATATATATGTTCATAAGATTATATGTTTGTGTGTGTGTGTGTGTGTGTGTGTGTACATAAGTATATATATATATATATATATATATATATATATATATATATATATATATATATATATATATATATATAATGGCATGGTGTAGGAAATTTTTTTCTTATATACACTCTGTAAAACTTGCGTCTTCATGACACCCTGCCACCATAAGAATGCACTTTCCCTCAATCTATATCTCTATAGAACTGAAATCCCCATTAGCAGTATTTGCAATCGTCTGAGAAGTCTGTGTTTGCTGAATCCCGTACAATCCTATTTGTTCCTTTATTGTAACTGTGTACTTGTTCTGGACCATTGCAGTTGTCTGGAGAATTGCATAATATCACCACCACTATGCACGTTTCCTACAGTTGCTCTACCCACTATGTGTTCTCTGAATGGATCATCTTTTCTCTGTTTCCAGGACCGTTTGGTTATCGCCTCTTAAGAGAGCCAATCCTCCTCCTCCACCTCCTCCTCACTGCCCATCATGCACCCCTCTGGGCAGAACAGGTGAGATACTAAGCTTTGTTTCCACGACTCCAACAGTATCAAGTGCACTCGCCCATATGTGATCCTTGGATTCCAGTTATATACAACCAAATACTCATTTACCAATATTTGTAATTACTTTTACTCTGACGTTACCCTATGCTGATACTCCTGCCCTCTCTGCAACGCTGACGGGGCTGCTCTGTCCTCTTGTCTGATTTGGTGTCTCCAGTTTTTTGCCTTCTGACAGTGCTCTCTCTGCTTTTCTTCCTTTGATCTATCACATTTGATGAATATCCTACTGAATTCTACTCTTAAGTTTCTTACTTTGCTTAAGTTCCTTTTTGGCTACAGGAATCCAGATCAAACGTAACCATTGCTAGTAAATTTCCTGCGTCTTGATTACAATCACCCATTTTTCTCCTTTCACGTCTTACCAAATTTGCGTCTGATAATTCGATAGCTCCAGTAATCTTTAGATGAGCAATTCCTTTTCATTTTTCCTTTACTCTTTGTCTGCTGTGTGATCTTTTTTATACATAAGAAGCCTGGTGGAATGCACAACCATCGAGATCTTGAATATAAGCTTATGGTGTGAATACTAGATATGATTACTATTTGTGTGTGTTACGGAGAAGTGAGTTTTGCACTTGTGTTGCCCAGTCTCTTAACTAAGGTGCGGACTCGCTTGGGTTGGAATCCTAGGTGTGGCAGTCGGCCTACACCCGACCCAGGTGTTCATCCTCCCCTCGGGGCTGGTTGATAAATGAGTATCTGCCTTGTGTGTGTGTGTGTGTGTGTGTGTGTGTGTGTGTGTGTGTGTGTGTGTGTGTGCGTGTGTGTGTATGTGTGTATGTATCTGTGTTTCTATGCATAAGTACGTAGAAGTAAAGACGTGATACATATATACATGGTTAAGAGACGGGCCAACACAAGTGAAAAACTCAGTCCCCGTAACACAAGAATAAATCATGAATAACACTCACACCTTGAGCTTATACTGAAGAGTTTAGGGGTTCTACATTCCGGCAGGCTTATTATGTATCTGCTTACCATCACAGACCAATCAGAGGTTGGTGGTGAGGGGCGATGTGACGCTGCTGACGACTCGTGTGGGCGCGGTGCTCACGTTCAACCTCTCTGGTCACGAGATGGGACGGGAGGTGGGTGGCAGTGGGAGCTCATGGACCATTGGATGGTTTGAGATAGGATGCTTTCGTCTCCTCGTGCTGCAGTGGTAGCCTGCCAGCTTACCACGAGGTAGGACCAAGGCTCATAGCCTCAGGTGCCTGGAGGCATATTATATCCATCTAATCCATGGGTACAGATCAAGGAAAGCGACGGTCCCCTGGACTGTCCCCGTTCGACAAGACACTGATCCCAACCCATTTTAAGAAAGGAGGAACTTGATCATGTGTCCTAGTCTTCCTTTCACCGAGGCAATCATCCCTTGAGGAGTTTCTTCCTCTAATTCTTGCCTGAAGATCAAAGGTCTTTGCCAACCTCTTGTGTAGCGCAGTGTCAAACGCTTTCCAGCTGTCCAGAATCTACTCAGCTTTCTCTTTTGTCTACAACGGAGCTCACACTCTCTTAGAAGACTGAGAAACTTACCACATATAGTGTACTTTCCAGGATCTCTGTTGTCTCTCGCGTAAGGTACTTTTTCCATAGCCATTGATATACTTTCTGATTAGCTTTTCCAGTGTTTTCCAAACCGTATTTCCATGAGAGACTGACTGGTCTGGAGATGATAATGATATTTGATTCCTTTCACACCCAAGCCACTACACCCTCCTTCAGCACACCCAAGCCACTACACCTTCCTTCAGCGATCTATTCCGAGCGGTTAACCAGCGTATATCCGCTCACTCCTTCAGGATACATGAAGACCTTTCATCCGAGCCATGAACCTTGCATGGATGAATGCCTTCTGATACCTTGGTTATCATTTCTTATCTGGACATCATAGTGTTTTTCTAAGACCTCCTCCCCGTCCCATCTCGCAGGTGTTGGGGGCTAGAGTGTTCTTCCACTGTGAAAAAGAAGAAAAAAACACTTTTGCACATATCATTCAACGCCTCGCATATCGACCCGAATGTATGTCTCTCCTCTGATTACTTTCCTTCATCAGTTAGCCTAATTAACCTCTCTTTAATAGACCATTTGATTCGATGAACTCATGTACAGCGTGGGGTCGTCTGCTGTCATGTACAGGCTGGGGTCATCTGCTCTCAAGTACATGATATTCTCCTCAGAGTTTCTCTCGCTCATCTTCTCCTTATCTCGCTATGTTTGTGTCTCCTTCTCTCGTATCTCTCACATGCTGACTAGCTGATGTAGCGCCCATATCACCACCACAGCATCGTCTTTAACTTCCTTTTCCTCCCCACCTCCATGACGATGTATCATCGAGCCAGCCAGATTCTCTCTCTCTCTCTCTCTCTCTCTCTCTCTCTCTCTCTCTCTCTCTCTCTCTCTCTCTCTCTCTCTCTCTCTCTGCCATGGATGGACCTATACATAACAAAGCCAAGTACACGAGAGAGAGAGAGAGAGAGAGAGACTGCCGTGCTGAGAGGCAGTTTAGGATGGCGGGAGGGAGGCAGCGGGGGTGCCCCTCCTCGTTGAACCATCCCAGACTTTCCGGTAGTTAGCAATCATCCGGTAGGTAGGCCCGGGACCACCCACTGCTGGGGACCCTACGTGTTCATCTCCGGTCATCCAGCCAGGCCAGGCCAGCCAGCCAGCGAACGAACGAGCGAGCGAACGACTTTGGGTAGGCCAGCCAGCCAAGGAACGAGCGAGCGAACGACTTTGTGTAGGCCAGCCAGCGAACGAACGAGCGAGCGAAATGCTTCGGGCAGTCCAGCTAGCCGGCAAACGAACGTGCGAGCGAACGACTTGTGGTTGAGATGAGGCGAGGGAGTCAGCCTAGTAGGCAGGATTCGAGCACGATTGATGCCTCCCTTTTCCCATTTTCCGACTCACCTCACAGTATTTCCTGTAACACGTTTTCTTTACGCCTCTCTGTCCCTATAAGGGGTCTTTCATTCTTGACGTTTTCTCATAATATTTGTGAATGATTTGAATTATTTTTCTGGTAACAAATTGACTCTTCATTTTCTTTCCTTCAAGTGTTGATATGTTATTCAAAGTTGTCTTCATCATTCACTAAGTCAAACTTATCAAGGGACAGATTCACAAGAGACTGTGCAAAAGCTGTTTCAATTTTTTTTCACAAGCAGTATCTTTGGCAGTGAGATTTACATGATGGAAAAAAAAAGAGCTTTCAAGGGAAAAAAAAAAAAAAAAAAGAGGGGCTTTCAAGGGAAAAAAAGAGCTTTCAAGGTAAAAAAAAAAAAAAGGGGGGGGCTTTCAAGGGAAAAAAAAAAAAAGAGCTTTCAAGGGGAAAAAAAGAGCTTTCAAGGGGAAAAAAAGAGCTTTCAAGGGAAAAAAAAAAAAGAGCTTTCAAGGAAAAAAAGAGCT
>NC_092226.1:7298052-7318052 GCF_036320965.1 Panulirus ornatus | reverse complement strand
GGTGCAGTTGTCGTGTGGTGGGGAGCGGAGGTGTGTGGTGTGGGGAGGTTAATCCTGGAGCAGTTGGCGTGTGATGGGGAGCGAGGGTGTGTGGTGTGGGGAGGTTAATCCTGGAGCAGTTGTCGTGTGGTGGGGAGCGAGGGTGTGTGGTGTGGGGAGGTTAATCCTGGCGCAGTTGTCGTGTGGTGGGGAGCGGAGGTGTGTGGTATGGGGAGGTTAATCCTGGAGCAGTTGGCGTGTGGTGGGGAGCAACCAAGCAACTAGGACGAGCCGTGTCCTGCCAGGTCGTCAAGTGTGGGCTGGGGAGGAGGCATGAGGCAAGCGGGTCATCTAACCAGGAACACAATGTCTTACCCTCGATTGTTTTGCATGAGTGAGTGATGAGTGAGTGAGTGAGTGAGTGAGTGAGTGAGGGAGGGAGGGAGTGAGTGAATGAGGGAGGGAGTGAGTGAATGAGGGAGGGAGTGAGTGAGTGAGTGAGTGGTGAGGGAGGGAGTGAGTGGGGGAAGATAGCGTGTCCAGGGGTGTGGGTGTGTGGGGGTGATCAAGACATTTCTTTCCTTCCTCCTCCTCTTCCTCCTCCTCCTCCTTCTCTTTATCGCCGGCGTCCATCTCCCCTCCCTCACATATTTGGGAAACGTCTTCCAAATCAGATCTGCCGGACGTGATGGGGAGGAAACAGTGCGAAAGCCTCGCAGAATGGAGGAGAGGAGTGAGGGGGAGGGGGTTGATGGCGAGGGGAGCGCCCCGGGGAGGCTATACTTGCTTGGGGGGTGAGGTGGTGTCGCTTGACCAGACATGAGCAGCAGCAGCAGCAGCAGCACTACCTCGAAGGTGTGTGTGTGTGTGTGTGTGTGTGTGTGTGTGCTGGCCGGCTACTGCTGCTGCTACTCCTGCAGGAGGTGTGGTTCCTCGTGGTGTCGCCACCGCCACCTCCGTGGCGCCCAGGCCTCTCATCTCCGACCTACCGCTTCGTGGCGATTCTGCTATATCCTCCGTTTTCTAATTTGGTAATATATATATATATATATATATATATATATATATATATATATATATATATATATATATATATATATATATATATATATATAAATATATATATAGTCCCAGTTAGTTCATCTGCATGAAAAGACACCACAAGTCAGATCATTGCTCGTCTTGATGGTATCATTCGTAGCCAAACTGTTACCTTGCTTATCATCTCTTCCACGCAAATGGAAGATCTCTTTAATACTAACCTTTACCGCAATTTGGTTATTAGCGATGGTGATAACTGAACACGCTAATGCGCCGATTACCGTACTAAACACCTAGTTCCTTCGGCAATAATCACATCAGCAAATCAATTCATTTTTTTTATGCAGCATTCGAACCTCCTCCTCCTCCCTTCTCTCCACACCGACCCCGACCCCCCCCTACCCTCATCCTCCTCCTCCTCTTCTACCCGCCCGACCCGCCCAAGTTACCAATGACCGCTGGGAGAGGGAAGTGTGTGTGTGTGTGTGTGTGTGTGTGTGTGTGTGTGTGTGTGTCCAGGGGTGAGCGAGTACGATGCTCTGGCTTTCCCATTCAGTAACCTTTAGAAAAAGGTATATATATGTATATATATATATATATATATATATATATATATATATATATATATATATATATATATATATATATATATATATATATACACGCACACACCTTGAGGCTCTTGCAGCACTCAGGAAGCTGGCCACGTCCACTAGCCGGGACCATAAGTCATAAAGTGTTACGATGTGTGTGTGTCTATGTGTGGAGAATGCAGGGCAATCGAGCAGTAAGTGCTCTGTGTCTTCTTTATGGGAGTCGCATCGTGAGCATGAAAGGTACTTGGAAATGTTGAAAAGGTGATCATAGCATTGTAGTAATGGGTGATGTCCAGAGCTTAAGCAAGAGAGTGTGACTCGTGCTTGTCTAGGGAGTGTGGTTTCTGATGAGTGTATGTCTGGTGGGTTGGAGTTTAAGACTGAGTTTGGAGATCAGTTTTTTTTCTTTTTTTTGTACTTGTCGGGTCATTTTAGTGTGTAAGTGTTTTATCAGTATTATATTTGTCAAGGATAGGAAGAGATCTTCGAGTAGATGTTACTGAAGCGTAAGGCAGGGGTAACCTCTATATTTCTATTTGGGGTTTGATGGTTAGTTATAAAGTGGTTTGAGTCGGAGGGGGTCTAGTGCCACTGCATGCAACTAAGCGCCGAACATGATGAGGTGGGACTGGACTGGGAGGAACTCTGTAGCATTGTGAAGATGTTGAGTGTTTGTGGTTGCTAGGCAGCCAGTGATTGTTCTGAGTGCTCTATTTAGTGTAGTTTGTAGCTTTGTTATATTTGCTTCTGAGAAGGTGCAAGACCAGGCTGGTGAGACAGAGTTTAAAGTGGAGCGGATGGATTGTTTGTTGAAGATGTTAAGGATTCTATCTTCCATGTCCAAATCTGGTGCCCAGTTAGTGTTCTGAGGGCATTTAGTTTGTGTTTTGCTCTTGTGTCGGTGTTATCGGTGTAGGGAGTGAGTGTCATGGGTGTGTCGTACGTGATGCCCAGAATGGTTGATATTCTAGTGGGAGAGACAGTCCATGCAAGGTGACTGGAGGCTGTGAGCTGGATTTACATCTGTCTGGGGATCATTGTTACAGAGAACGGTGTCAAGTATTTTTCGTGTGGGTATGTGTCGGGGTACAGTGTCAAATGCTCTATTGATGTATATTGCCACTACTACTGTGCGGGAAGGGGGTTCAATCCATTCGGGATATGTTGTGTGAACTCACTGTGGTGGTAGAGTGTTTGGGTCTGAAGCCATGATGTTGGCTGGCTGGGCCTGTCACAGCTGTGGTGCTTCACCCCAGCAGTCCAAGTTGGTATCCACTTGTCTATCAACCAGATGAAGGGAACATCTGGATGAGCTGTGCGACGTCTACCTAAAATACACTCTGGTATATATAAAGTCAAACTCTCGAAAAAGAAACTTCGACGATTTACTTCATAAAATCTTGTTAAATAAGATCAAATCTACGTTTGGATACCCCACTGGTTCACAGATACGAGACAAAGACTGATAGAAAATAATGGGGGAAGCGCTCAACTGGCTTCACGTGACAAGCGGGGTGCCACAAGGCTTAGACTTATGACCCATTCGCTTTCTTATCTATATCAGCGATATGGGAAGATTGAACTTTCTAACAGAATTTTGAAATTTGCCCATGACACGAGATTAGACGATGTGGCCCAGTTGAAGAATGGCTGCTTAATGATTCACAGTGATTTAGAAAAGCTCATAGAGTGGTCAGAGACATTATAGATGGATTTCAAATTCAAATTCAAATTAATTTACCTTGGTGCTAGAAGATATCAGAATAGAAGGATAACACCTTGAGTGATTATTATCAGTAGTGACATAAGACAGGAAAAAAATAATGCCCAGTTACATACAAGGAAGCCAAGAGGAGGCTTAGGTTTCATAGCTAGACTTATAAACTACAAAATATTATGGTATAACACTTTCTTCACAATCCTCAGGATAGACCTCATTTCGAATAGTGTTCAGTCCTGTTCACGAGGCCTGAGTGAATATGAAGGAAAGCTAGCCCAAATTCAGAGAGGAACAACAAAACCAATTCTGTCACTCAGAGATAGGCTTGATGAAGGATGATCCTAAAAGCTAAACACACAAATTTCTAGATCTTAGTTCTCAAAATACTAAATGACTTCGACAGAATAACATACGTGAATTGTTGACTGTATTTAGAGAATCATTAAATAAGAATTTGTAAGAACAACATGGGCAAAGTCTTTTTCAGCAAGACAGGTGTAGAACAGTGGAATATTAATTACCATTATATGTAGGTCATGGAAAGATTATCGGTACCTTCAAATCATGGCTAGAAGTACTTCAGTAACATCTTCAAGAGGAAATAGTGATACAGTCCATTGAAGTAGTTTTTGTCATGATCACTTTTACCGTTCACACTTTCCTATAGAATTTCCATGGCGGTAGGATATCTTCATCATACGTGGTGTTCCTTTATGTTTAATGACGGCTGTTGAGCCGGAGGGAGAGGTGGGTGGGATGGTGCTTTCTGTTTAAGTATCCTGTCCCTACAACAGTGGGGATTATGACTGCAGATGACCGACCTCGTCATGATACGTCAGATCTCCTGTTATCTGTCATTCCCAGGTATCCTAAGTTCCTGACCCATCCCTCCTCACCTGTATCCTCCTACCCATCCGTCTTCACCTGTATCCTCCTACACATCCTGCCCCCACTCGTATCCTACCCTATTTCCCTTCCCCACCCACTTGCATACTGACGCATCCCTTCCTGACTCGTACCCTACCCATCCATCTTCATCCCTCCTTTCCAGTACCCTAACACCACCACCCCAACCACCCCACCTTACCCCCTCCCCCCCCCCACCCCCCACCCCCCTACCCCCACCCCCTACCCCCTAACCTTCGTCCTGTCCATTACATATTCATCTGATGACCTCGCTGACCCCCCATCCTGACGTCACATCCTCACCCGTGGCTGCATTTGATTCCTCATCATCCCAAATGGTAGGTAGATCCCCACAGGTACAGCACGCTTAGACACGGTCAAGGACGCTTCTCAGACATCCGTGTCATCTGACTACAGCCTCACAGGATCATAGCGCGACTTGATCGTATTCGTTATCATTACATTATGATCCTGACGTCCTATTTATTCTTATGTTAGCTGGGACGGCACCGGCCGGCGAACGAATGCACTACTAATCCAGAGTTCCAAAACCTAATTGAACACACTGGGCCACTGGCTAAGCTGAACAGAACGTCCTCCGCCATATTTGCACAGTGTTATGAATGGAAATGGTAAATAGCTTGGGGAGTTGTGTGCTGAAGAAGAAGGACTGGTGATTGGGAATACCTGGTTTCCAAAAGAGGGACACACACAAGTATACGTATTTGAGTAGGAGAGATGGTCAGCGGGCATTATTAGATTAATTGATAGGCGTGTAAAAGAGAGACTTTTGGATGTGAATGTGCTGATGAGAGGGGGCAAGCTGGTGGGATGTCTGGTCATAATCTTGTAGAGGCGAGGACGAAGACAAGACAGTGTCGATGAGGAGAGAGTGGCGAGAATAAGTAAGCCTGGAAAGGACACTTGTGTGAAGATATACCTGGAAGGATTGAGTGTGGAATGGCAAAAGGTCCCACAACCTAACCTTGCATCTCTCGCTCCTCCCTCTTCCGACTCTCGCATATTCCTTTTAACGTTCTGCTGCCTTTTTTTTCAATTCTCCTCACTGGTCTATATTACCTCATTGCTCCAGCTCTTGTTTGCAGAACAGTTTCATTACACTTCAATAAATTCCTCGTTTTCCATTTTGGACTTCTGTTTCCCTCTGGTAAATAATAATCTTTCTTTCAGTTTTCCATTGAACCACAGAATTGAAATCTCTTTTGCAGTTATGCCATAAAATATCGAAAAATTATATGTAATTCATCTTGCTGGTTATTTAATTCATAACTTGCTTTGATTCACTTCATTTACATACGAACATGTAGTTCTGTCCTTTCATCATGTTATTTTCGTTTTCTATTCTGAAATACTTTCCCGAGTTCCATTATAAATGCGTTTTTCTCTTTTCTCTTCTTTGCCGATTCCGCTTTTGAAATTGGAATTTAGAGATAGACAGTAAATGTCTTTATCAAATTCATTCCCTGGTAACTTTCTTCATTTACATAAGTGCCCACTGGAAGAATTCAGCCTTCTCAAAAAGAAAAAAAAATATTGTACTTCACATTTAAGAGACATGACGTCACATTCTCTCTCTCTCTCTCTCTCTCTCTCTCTCTCTCTCTCTCTCTCTCTCTCTCTCTCTCTCTCTCTCTCTCTCTCTCTCTCTCTGTTCTCCATCAGTCTGCCTCCACCTCCACTTCCTCCCACACTCACGCCCACTTTCCCTCCCTCCTCCTTCTCCCCACCACCACCACAAACTCACCTCACACGTGGGGTTCCACGAAATCGAAAATTTATGCCCAATATTTCTGTTACCGAACAAAATGCAAATTGGAAATCTGTACTTTTTTTTTCCAATCCCTCGTGAGGGGACTTATCGTAATCCGGTGCCGGAGGGAACAAACGAATGTTACAACTCGCAAATTGGACTACATAATTGGATATCATGTCATTTATAAGGCTTCGCTTTGTAACAGGTGTATCATTTTGACCATAAGTAACAATGAAATCATCCATTTATAACAAAATGGAATTAGAAGGATATACTGACAGCTTTGTCAATGATGGGATGTAAGCCCTCTGAGCCGCGGTGCCAGACGCAATCACCTGAAATTAAAATGTCAAAAGGAAAATCTTTGAAATTCACATAAAGTCATCGTAAATCTACGTCATACAGATATGAATTTAATCTTAAACACACACATTTACATAGATACAAAAAATGCAAACGATTAGTTAGGAAAAAATAGAATAGAGCATAAATTCTTTCTCTCTTGTTGATAATTATTTTCCAGTGTTGTGTAAAATACGATAAGGGGGAAAAATAATACATTCAGAATATTGGGAGCTTAAGATAATTCAGGAAGGAGACTATGGATGGTTATTATCATACACCCCTTCGTCTCTTCGATGTATATCAACTGAATGTTATATTTCTCTCTTGTGTCTTCCCTGATGATGTGATTATTACACGAAAGTGCACTTGGGAACTTATCGTTTTTCATTTTCTCCGTGGACTCATAGGAATATATATATATATATATATATATATATATATATATATATATATATATATATATATATATATATATATATATATATATATATATATATATGGTTCAGGTTAAGATGATGAGAGAACAGGAGAGTTATGTTATTGGATGGCAAAAGAGAGAGAGAGAGAGAGAGAGAGAGAGAGAGAGAGAGAGAGAGAGAGAGAGAGAGAGAGAGAGAGAGAGAGACACAGACAGACAGACAGACAGACAGACAGACAGAGGCCTGTCTGTGAGCGTGGGTTGGGAGGGAGTGTGGAGGACGGTGTGGGTTTGGTGAGGTTGGTAGTGAGAGCCGTGGAGAGCTCTCGCTTACGACGAGATTCTTGGCCAAAAGGCAGGCAGGACTAGCGCGTAGCGATCACCGCAGATAAAGCAAAAGATGTATAGACCTGCGAAGAACGAGTCGTGTGAATTACGTGAAGTGTAATGTGTGAGATGGAGAGATTGTCTGTGTGTGTGTGTGTGTTTGTTGACTTAAAGCCAGCAGCTCACCTGGGCCAGAGGAATGATACTTAACAGCCACTGAAGTGCTGGGTAAGTGTGCGTGTGTGTGTGTGTGTGTGTGTGTGTGAGAGAGAGAGAGAGAGAGAGAGAGAGAGAGAGAGAGAGAGAGAGGCTTCATTATGATGGTGATGAGGAGACAGCCACCTGGGCCCAGGGAGTGACACTTAACGGCCACTGAAATGTTGGATAAGTGAGAGGGAGAGAGAGAGAGAGAAGGATGCTTAATTGTGAGGATTAGGAGGGAGAGGCAAGGAGATAATGAGAGGGGTGGAGAGAGAGAGAGAGAGAGAGAGAGAGAGAGAGAGAGAGAGAGAGAGAGAGAGAGAGAGAGAGAGGCAGGGAGAGCCAGGCAGGCAAGGAGTGAGAGCTGGGAGAGCGGGGCAGCCTGGGCCACCATTTTGTGGTGACTGGAACGTTGACAAGAGGTGCCCCGCGGGGCCGTGTCCTGCCCCACTCCCCTACCCCATCACCCTCTCCCCTACCCCTCCCCCACCACCATCCTCCTTCTTCCTCCTCCCCCCTCCTCCTCCTCCTCCTCCTCCTCCTCCACCTCCTCCTCCTCCTCCTCCTCCTCCTCCTCCTCCTCCTCCCTCCACGATCATCCCCCTCCCCCCCATGTCTCCATCTTCTCCACCCGCTTCCACACACAACCCTCCTCCCTCCCTCCCTCCAACACAACTCCTCCCTCCTCTCTTCTCCTCCTTTCAGCAACTCTCCCTGTCTCCTCTCCCGCCACCATCTCCGTTAATGTCTCCACCACTATCACCACCACTATTTCCACCACTTCACACCACCACACCCCACCACTATCACCACCACCACTACCCAACACCACCACCACCACAACCCACCCCACCACTATCGCCACGCTATCTCCAACACTACCCACCACCACAGCCCACCACTATCACCACCACCACTACCCAACACCACCACCACCACAACCCATTCCACCACTATCACCACCACATCATCATCTCCCTGCCGATATCACCACCACCACCATCCACCACCAACCTCTGTTATCACCACCACTCGTCACTATTACCACTACTATCACCACCACTCGTCACTGTTACCACTACTATCACCTCCACACTAACACCTCCCACTACCATCACCACTCCATCATGAACTCCTCAACCCCCTCCACTACAGTCTTCAGTACGACCCTTGAGCACGACGTTACGACCCTTGAGCACGACGGTACGACCCTTGGACTCGACGGTACGACCCTTGAGCACAACGGTACGACCCTTGAACACGACGGTACGACCATTGAGCACGACGTTACGACCCTTGAGCACGACGGTACAACCCTTGAGCACGACGGTACGACCCTTCTGCACGACTGAAGAGCACACGACAGTACGACCATTAAGAACGACGGTGCGACCCTTGGGCACGACTCCTAAACACACGACGGTACGACACTTGGGTATAACGGCCGCGTAAGGGGCCAAGACAGGCAGATAGATACATTGATAGATAGATAGAATGTTGACCGATGCAATATAGATAGGTGTTACCGGATTCCGCCTGCGTGTGGTTACGCCGCGGGTGAAAAGTCACCTTCGGAGGAGGTTAGGTCCTCGCCTGTTGACGCGAGAGAGAGAACAGCAGTCTCGTCAGAGAAATTCTCACTGTTAAGAAGCCCACCATTACCCTGCTACTGAAAGTAGCGTCGCCTTGATGTAGCGGTTAGCGTTCCTGACTGTGACGCATTCACAGGCCGACCAGGGTTCGAGCGCATAGGTTCGAATCCAAGGTTACGGCATTTGGTCCACAGCCAACCCAGCTGTTCATCCACTCTTAAGGGAGTTGGTCGATAAAATAGGTATACTGGCTCAGGCTGGGACGCATGCAGACTGCTCACGAGAACAGTGGCCGAAGTGGAATACCTGTTGAACAGAGAGAGAGAGAGAAAGAGAGAGAGAGAGAGAGAGAGAGAGAGAGAGAGAGAGAGAGAGAGAGAGAGAGAGAGAGAGAGAGAGAGAGCAGCAACATGGCGGAGAGGAAAAGTTTATGGGAAGTGATGCCAGGAGAACTATCGACATGGAAGGCGTCTGATTCCACTCTAGTTAACAGAGAGATAGAGGAAGCGCCAACCATATATATATATATTGACCAATATTCCCTAAGGTGGATATGACACAGCAACTCACAAGGAAATTAATTATGGCACCTACAGAACACCCCTCAGCTTTTCAACACCCCAGCTTTTCAACATCCCAGCTTTTCAACACCCCAGCTTTTCAACATCCCAGCTTTTCAACACCTCCAGCTTTTCAACACTCCCAGCTTTTCAACACCCCAGCTTTTCAACACCCCCAGCTTTTCAATACCCCTAGCTTTTCAACACTCCCAGCTTTTCAACACCCCTAGCTTTTCAACACTCCCAGCTTTTCAACACTCCCAGCTTTTCAACACTCCCAGCTTTTCAACACTCCCAGCTTTTCAACACTCCCGGGTTCTGGAAAGCAGTGTTTGTGATGTTGGTTATGTTGTGATGTTGGTTATGTTGTGATGTTGGTTGTGTGGGGTTTCCAGAGCAGAGTGGCGGATATGGTTGTACCCAAGATATTTATGTTGTTGCTTGGTTGAACGGATGTGTTCTGAAATTGGACTGTAGGGAAACGAGTGACAGATAGAGGTATGAGGAAACATTGTGTGTAAGCTCTGTTAGATCCAACTAAGTCACTGAGTCCTCATTCTGAGGTACTTCACAGGTCTGGGATGAGAGAGAACAAATAAGTTCAGTACGAGAAAGAGTGTCAGAAGGAGGAGGGGAGAGAAAATGAGATTAAGTGTGTAAAGTGGAATCACCAGCATATGAGTAAATACAGTTAGATGTAGGAGAGAGGTCATCGTGTATTAAGGGAAGAAAGAAAGAAGGTGACAGGACAGAACCATGGGGAACACCATTGTTGATAAGGTGGGAGGAGAAAGTCGCTTCATCGACAACTAATGCGATGGAACGACTACAGACGAAGGAAGATCCGGTGAACAGAGAGAATCAGGGAAATCTGAGGAAGGAAGTTTAGCAAGGAAAGATTTCTGCCACACCTTGTCCAATGGTTTGGTGGATGTTTAAGACCACGACTAAAGTTTATATCTGAATTCCACTAACAAAGAGTCATGAGATTCTTAGCAATTTTTTTTTTTTATGTATTCTCTTTATAAACTTCAAAGATAATACAATGAAAAGATAATTTTTATGATTATCGGTGCACGGTTATCTTCTTTCAACAATATATATATATATATATATATATATATATATATATATATATATATATATATATATATATATATATATATATAGATAGATAGATAGATAGATAGATAGATAGATAGATAGATAGATAGATAGATAAATAGATAGATAGATAGATAGATAGATAGATAGATAGATTAGTCCCTTTGTATCCATATATTCATATCTCGACCAATTCTCTCATACTTCCTGAAAGACTGATTAGCCACTCTAGTATTCCCAATCTTGCCCGATTGGTTAATCGACTGACTAATAAAACGGCATCCGATCAGGATACGAATCATTGATCACAGGCTAAGATTAATATAATCAGTTTGGAGCGGACCCGCTCCGTACTCCCCCCCTCCCCCTTCCCCTCCCCCTGTAATTACATGTCATCCCCATCCCCCAGAGAGAGAGAGAGAGAGAGAGAGAGAGAGAGAGAGAGAGAGAGAGAGAGAGAGAACTACCTTTGGCGCGATTACATTTTCGTTATTACGGTTTTTATCGAACTTTTCTCCTCCTTAGTTACATTTACGTCCGATTCCATTTTCTGTGCATTAGTTATTTTCAATTGTGTTCCTATTCCAGTTTTCTGTTGTGAAATACCGTGAGATTTTCTTTATTTTCTTTATTCTTAATGTAATTGTACTGTAATTGTACTTTATTCTTAAAGTACTGTACTGAGATGATGATGTCACATGATGACATCATCATCATGTGACGTCACAGTTATTATCTCTATATCATCATCATCATCATCATCTGACGTCATAGCCCTGACCTCTTGGACATTGCTACCAGCTGACGTCATAGACCTTTACATCGCTACCATCTGACGTCATAAGTCTGACCTTTGGACATCACCGCCATCTGACGTCATAGGCCTGACCTTTTGGACATCACCACCCTCTGACATCACCTCACTCCTGGACATCAGACACCATAAGCCATCGCTCTAACTACTATTAACAGACCCCCTTACATCGTTAGATGGTTAATGACATTATTGCATAGTTTGCTCAATACCCATGTAATTCAGTGACTGAATCACTTCGTTAGGACGAGTTGTTTTGCCTCCTCGTTACTTCAAAAGCCTCGTTACCTACCTTCGCATTACCTTATTTAGCGAAAATTTCTGTACTGAACAGCTAAAAAAAAAAAAATCCCAGTTGAATTACTCATTCTTTCCGTTATCTCAATGTCCAAACCGTTAGTTAATGGTTAGACTCATTACCTAATGACTTAACGACCTGCAGTTACATCGTTAGATTTGTCAATCGTTTGAGTTGCTAATGAATCTATTGTTTATGTCCGTATATTACCTTTTTTTTCTTCACAAACATCTAAAAAGAAAGCCACCACAAACTCACTTAGCAAAGAGTACAATTGGTAGTTTTAGACGTGCACGTGCGTGCGGCCGCGTGCACACCGTCTCCTCTTTCCCCAAATGAGGTTTTGCCTTTAAGACGTCTGGGGCCAAAATATGATCGAGATCGGTCCACAGGTTACTCCTACAAAAGCCTACTCAAAACCCTCACTGATTCTCTGATTTATACACAGTCCTCAGTCACTATTTACTCATACTAGGCACACATACTTCACACTCACTCAAAAGACGTCCATGAAACACTCACACAAGACGGGCTCGCGAAACATAGACTTCGGTTGGTGCCTTTGCAAAAGGACTTTTACCCTCGATACATCTAACTCTTCCAAAGCACTTATCACACCTATTTCATATACTTTCACATACACATGCTATGGTCATCAAATACATTTACCCCCGTCAGAATATCACACACACACACACACACACACACACACACACACACACACACACACACACACACACACACACACACACACTTGATAAGACGCTCACACATAATTCACTCACACTCTTGCCCTGCTCGGCTACCTCACACACTCCCCCCCCTCACACTCACCCTCTCGCTCGAGGCGGTGGCTGGCAACACAGAGGACGGAGGTGGAGAGAATTGACTTTATGTGGAACCAAGTCAAACGAGGAACACCCAGGGACGTGACCAAGGAACAGCGCCAGCAGGGAGCAACAGCAACAGTGGCAGCAGACACAGCAGCAGCAGCAACATTGGCAGCAGATATAGTAGCAGCAACAGTGGCAGCAGACACAGCAGCAGCAACTGCAACAGCGGTAGGAGACACAGGAGTAGGAACCATGCCAGCAGACAAAGCAACAGAAACACCAACAATGGCAGCAGACACAGTAGCAGCAAAAATAGCAAGACATACAATAGCGGCAGCAGAGACAACAGCAGTAGTAGCAACAGAGAAAGAGAGAGCAGCAACAACAGTAGCAACAGAGAGAGAGCAGCAGCCATAGTGGCAGCAGAGAGAGCAGCTGACATAGCAGCAGCAGCAGCAGCATTGAGAGCAGGAGCAACAGTGGCGGGAGATACAGCGCAAGAAGCAGCGAGACACGCTCTCTTCCAGGTATGTTAAAGTTCAGCCTCAAGGGGGCTGCGCTACGCTCCGCAGCAGGGACAGCCTGGACTCCCGTAAATCGATAAGTTCCCTGTTTCTTCAGCGAAGCCCAGCAACGAGGGAGTTCGATGATGGTCTTAGACGGGCATGGAGACACACGTTTGAGCACATACAAGAAACCTTCCCGTATGGGAGAATCAAGTTCATATGGTATATACGGGAAAGATTCTCCAATATTACCACCTCAGTGACTACACGAGAAGGTGAAGAAGAAGAAGAAGAGGGTCTGATACACCCTCAAATCCTTGATTTTATCTTCACTCATATTAACATAGAAATTGATGATATATGATTCATCAGTTGAAATACTGATCATCAGTAAATTCGATTTGGTGGTCAGTGAGATGAAAAAGATCAGATGAGAAACCTGTCTCAAAATGATATTAATCATGGAAACTACAAACTTTTATTTTCTCTTTTCTTTCTTTTGAGAACAAAATTGGGAAAATGGAGTTTCATAGCCAAAACATTGCTTAGTATTATGGAAGGTCCTTTCACTGATGTATGAGCGCAAGGAATGCGTACAGCAAGATGAGGAGAGAGGAACAAAGAATGAAAAGAATAATGTGAACAAGGCAGGTGAAACTCCACATCAGTTAAGAGCAGCTAATCAGGCTAAAGGGATTCAGAGGGAAGACTTATAGAGGATAATGTAAGGATATATCAGGAACTGAATAACAAGTTCACGGGTGTTTGGACTGTATTAGAAGCTATAGCCTCCAACACCAGCAAAACTAGCTGAGGAAGAGGTGTTGGAAGGCACTGAAATAGCTAGAAAAGACTCAAGTAGAAAAGGAAAAAAGCTGATGACCCATGTAAAGTTTATGGTCTTTGTCAAGATGTCAGTTTATGCTGAAGAGGTGTGCAAATAAACAAACCACTTAAAATGTTGTTCTGCATATTTCTGGAGGAGAAAGTACAGTGCCTTGGGGTAATACAAATGTCGTGTCTATCTCTGTGTGAGATCTGGAAATTGCAGTCACTGAGGTACACATAGGTCTATCAGAGGTGTCAGGTGCGTAAGCTACTGGAAAAGATGATCAGAAAGGAGATGTATGATTTCTGGCATAGGAAAAGCCTCCTAAGCGAGAGCGAGTATGGAATTGGGGAAGAGAGGTCATACATAGCAAATTTCTCAGACTTCCCTGAGGAGCTCCATGTTAAACAAGGGAGAAAGATATGCGGATTGTGGTCCTAGACTGTCAAATAGCGTATGGAAAGCGTTTGACACTAGAATACATAGGAGTCTGTTAAAAAAAAAAGATGCTGGATCTTTAGAATGAAATAAGGTAGGAAAAATCAAATAATGGAAAAGCACCATAGTGGAAGGGAACAAAGGAGGCATCAGTGACATTCCGCAGGGCGCGAGCCTAGAGCCATTGCTCTTTTTGATCTGGTTCAATGACTTGCCAGAAGGACTTCATTCACACTAATGGTATTTGAGGGTTGTTACAGAGGGAGGTGCGGAATGACGAAGATTGCACCAGCACACAAGGGGGATCGATACCAACTCCAACGTTGAGATTGCACCGGCTTGCAAGGGGACCTAGGTAAACTCAAACGTTGCAAAAAAATTGCACCGGCCTAACAAAGAGACCTACCTAAAAAAACCAGCCAGCGTTGAGACTGCACCCGTTTACAAGGGGACCTAGACAAACTCCAACGTTGGTCTGATGAATTGTTGATGAAATTTGACTCCGTGTAAATGCAAAGCAAGAAAGACTTGACCACAGAGAAAGAGGACCTTGTAACCCACATCATCTAGCAGGGAACAAGCTTGAGAAACCCGTGAGGTGCGAGTTCCATGGTGGTTGACATTGTTATCTACTTCGCCACCAAGAGCACCTCCACCTTAAGGGAACTGGAAAGGGAGACATACTGTCTACTGACAAATATTAGAATCGCATATAAGACATACTGTCTACTGGCAAAATATAGAATCGTATATAAGTACATGGATGAGGAAAGGTTTATGATACTATTCGCATGGTATATTGAGCCAAAATTATAAGATACTTCTCAGATTTGGTCACCACATATTGAGAAATGATAGAGAAGGTGCAGAAAAGGGAAAGTAAAACAAAAAAAATAGATACCAGAATTGAGAGGGTTGCAGTTGAGTGAGACGGTCAGAAGCCATAAATTTCTCCGAGTATAGAAGAGAGATGAGTTAGATGCGGTTTGATTCTAACTTTCGAGTTTCGAAGCCACTCTGATGATATCATCAGTGACCAAGTCTTTGAAAAGAGGCAAAGACAGACGAACAACAAACCATGAAAAGGATTTTAGAAACAGACTTATTAGAAAAGATTTTAGAAGAACTACTGTTTCTGTAGCATCAGACTATTGAATGGAATAAACTCAGTAAGGAAAGTGTGACTGCAGACACCATTCTGAGGTTTAGGAAATTGTTTGATAGTAAAGAATGTTTAAGAGATGAGAGGGATGGGGTTCGTCCACGATTGTAAAACTCCATCCCAGTACAGCACAGTACAGTACAGTAACAGCACCAACTACGCTGGAGCCGTAGCAGCAGAAATAATGATAATGATAATGACAACGATGATTATTATCATTATTATTATTATCATTATTATTATTATTATTATTATTATTATCATTATTATTATTATCATTATTATTATTATTATTATTATTATTATTATTATTATTATTATTATTATTATTATTATTATTATCATTATTATTATCATTATTATTATTACTATGATTATTATTATAGGCATAATGACAATAATGATAACAGTAATACTGATCATAATAATGATAATAATGATAGTAATAATAATGATTATTATAATATTGATTATAATAATAATAATAATAATAATAATAATAATGATAATAATAATAATAATAATAAAAATAATAATAATAATAATCCCTGGGGTTAGGGGAGAAAGAATACTTCCCACGTATTCCCTGCGTGTCGTAGAAGGCGACTAAAAGGGGAGGGAGCGGGTGGCTGGAAATCCTCCCCTCTCGTTTTTTTTTTAATTTTCCAAAAGAAGGAACAGAGAAGGGGGCCAGGTGAGGATATTCCCTCTAAGGCCCAGTCCTCTGCTCTTAACGCTACCTCGCTAATGCGGGAAATGGCGAATAGTATGAAAAGAAAAAAAAAAATAATAATAATAATAATAATAATAATAATAATAATGATAATGATAATAATAATAATGATGATAATAATAATGATGATAAAAATAATAATAATAATGATGATAATAATAATAATAATGATAATAATAACAACAATAATGATAATAATGATAATAATGATAATAATAATAATGATAATAATAATAATCTTGCTTTGTAACTGCCTGTTTGTAATTATCTACTATTACAATTGTGGGAGGCAGAGTTGCACTCGTGGATCCCCATCACTTGAACATTTTCTACAATCATGCAACATTTTACTCTGTATGAAGTCCTCATTTGTTGTTTCCTCTTTCAGTTTATTCCATTCAACCACCACTTGTATATCATAGAAGCATTTCTGTACATCCTTTCAAACAAGTTCCCCTTCAAATTTCATGTCATGACTGGTTTTTCGCTCCTTGCGTCTTTTCGCAAAACTCTTCAATGTCTGCGCCTTCAATGCTGACTGGAAAAAAAGATTTTGTTGATCAGGCCCCTTAAAATGTTAGTCTGGTCATGAACTTAGCTTTGTGAAGATGTGGTGTATTATGATGATGAGGGTGTAGTGATGATGGTGTTTGACCTGACCCACAGCGACCGGGCCAAAGGTAAGTGGTGTCGATGGTGTAGTGAAGATGAGGGTGTAGCGGTGATGTAAGTTAGTGAAGATAAGGGTGTAGTGATGATGTTGATGAGCGAAGATGAAGTTCAGTAAAGTCCGCCTTTGACCTGAACCCCCTAAAATGACCCAAGCAAAGGTCAGGAGCCACCAGAGGTACACCTCTACAAGAACATCATCATCAACAACAACAACAACAAAGACAGTAGCAATAGCAGCAGCAGCAGCAGCAGCTGCAGGTTCAGCTTTCCCTCAACCATCGTGCAGCTCCCTGGCCAACAGCAACAGCAGCAGCACCAGCAGCAGCGCCCTCGACACACAGCGTGCAGCACCTCGGCCAACAGCGGGAGGCGGCAGGGCAGGGCACTGTGCTGTTTATGGGAGCCTCCTGCCCAATTATGATTGGCTTATAGTTCAGACGACGCTCACGACCAGCCAATCAAGATGCCGTGTCAACCTGGCATTACTCCCCCTCCTCCGTTATGGTAGGAAGCCAGCACCCGCCCAGACGACGGTGTTTAGCCCTCAAACGCTGCCTCCCGCTGCCCGCTCCTGGGGGTGGGGCACGTCTTCTCTTACCTACCTACCTACCTACCGACCGAGGCAGCAAAATGGTGCCTCTCTCTCTCTCTCTCTCTCTCTCTCTCTCTCTCTCTCTCTCTCTCTCTCTCTCTCTCTCTCTCTCTCTCTCTCTCTCTCTCTCTCTCTCTCTCTCTCTCTCTCTCTCTCTCTCTCTCTCTCTCTCTCTCTCTCTCTCTCTCTCTCTCTCTCTCTCTCTCTCTCTCTCTCTCTCTCTCTCTCTCTCTCTCTCTCTCTCTCTCTCTCTCTCTCTCTCTCTCTCTCTCTCTCTCTCTCTCTCTCTCTCTCTCTCTCCGCCGCCGAGAGCCGCCTCCTCTGGGCTGTGGCTAATCACAATCTATTTATCTTAATACTACGCCGCCACCCTCATTAACTCAATATATAATTAGATGTATCTAAAGGGAGATTTTCTTTCGTGGGTTTCGTGAGGATGCTGAGCAGGTGAGGGCAGGGCGTTACGACGCGATTGGTTGCGTGTGTGTGTGTGTGTGTGTTGGGGAAGAGGAGGTAGAGGAGGGATTAGAAAGAGAGAGAGAGAGAGAGAGAGAGAGAGAGAGAGAGAGAGAGAGAGAGAGAGAGAGGACTGGCCGGCAGGCCCTCTCGGAGGCGAGCGGACGTGTCTCGCGCGTGACAAGACGTACTAAACCAGCTCGCTCCTCAGCTATATATCAGCGGAAGGATACCTCCGGCTCGCCACTCTTGCTCCCGACCGACCATCATCATCTGCGCCCGAGATGCCTGACTCGAAAACCCACACTCTCTCTCTCTCTCTCTCTCTCTCTCTCTCTCTCTCTCTCTCTCTCTCTCTCTCTCTCTCTCTCTCTCTCTCTCTCTCTCCCTCCCTAAATTTGGCCGTTGGTTTAATCTGATATATATATATATATATTCTTTACCATCCACGTCAGGCGGGATGACCCTGACATTATAGGCCGTTCGGAAACATTTATCCTCTCCGGTGTTGTAACGTATTTCGTATATTTTTAGTCTTAACCAACAGGCATCGCTGGAGTGGAGATGTGGTGGCGTAAAGTATGGTGCGGTGGATACAGACTTTAAGACATATTTGGGATTTAGAATATATATATATATATATATATATATATATATATATATATATATATATATATATATATATATATATATATATATATATATATATGTCGTCTGCTTATAATGATAAGTGTAACCGGACTTCGTCTACTCGAGGTTACACCGCGAGTGAAAAGCCACCTTCGGCGAGGCTGTATCACTGGGAGCACAGAGCACAGTCGTCAGGGAACCTCTCACTCCAGAAGGCCCACATTAACCTCTAATTGCAGCTGCAGTAGCTCAGCCTTGGGCCGCAGGAGCCTTTTAGAAAAAGGACCTGGGTGACACCAGGTCTCTTTCTTAGGAAGGGATCCTGGGGATGATTATGAATAGAATATACAAACATTGTATATATATGTGTGTGTGTGTGTGTGTCTGTGTGTGTGTGTGTGTGTGTTTGATTACCTATTTTCATAGTGCAGGGAGGAACTTCTACACCAGTGGGGCTCCATCTCTTGAACTTTCTCCACTATCATACAGCTTCTAAGCCATGTACCTAACTGTCAGAATTTATACTTTCATTACTTACCATTTTCTAATCATACACTAATCTAATACCACGGAAGTACTTCTTTATGTCTTTTCTAAAGATATCATTTTGTGTTATGTTCTCTAGTTGTTCCAGTCCTACATCTCTCGAAGAACTGTTCACTGTTTAACTCACCTTTCAGTCCTCGTCTCTCTTCCAAGATCAGTCAATTGAAGGCCTCTCACCCTCTTCCCTGTAACTCTTTCTTGATTGTAGTATCATATTTGTTCCCCTCCTCTGGACGTTCTCTATTATCTCTTCGTGCTTCTTTAGATCCGGTGACCAAACTTGAGGAGCTTATTCTACTTCTGGTCTTGTGTAACATATGAACTGCTTGCTAGATATCTCTTTTATCCTTGAATTTGAACGCAGTTCACATTTTTGCCAGCAGACAGTTGGTCTCCTTAACTATTCTCCTATGGTGGAACGATATTGATTCTCAAAAGTCTTCATCACACGGAGATTCCTGCAGCACACTTGATGCGAGATGATAATCATACAGAGACAGACTTTTTTCCCTCACTCTGACTCGTCCTAATGTCTTTACATTTACTCAGGTTGAACTTCATCAGCCACGTATCAGATCAACTTTGGAGTCTGTCGAGGTCCCCTTGTAAATGGATGCAGTCCTCCAAGCGTTTTACTTGTCTCATGACCTTGGTATCATCAGCAAACTTATTCAGGTGGGAGTCCATTCACCTAGGTCATGAAGAGTAATGGTCCCAGACCAGAACCCTGCAGCACGCCACTGGTTATCTCAAACAATTACTAGAAGGCTCCACTGAAATGCGCACTTTGTTGCCTTCGAATAAGATAGTCTTCTGCCCATCAAAGGAACCTTACCTTTATTCCTGCCTAATGATCCAGCATCTTAATCAGCTTCCCATGCCGTAAAAGAACAAATTCTTTATGGCAGTTCAGATTGAAATAATCCAT